>NW_013670066.1:6777-36158 GCF_000517525.1 Limulus polyphemus | reverse complement strand
AAAACTGGAAAACATGATGATATTATGTAAATTTCTTTGTTGAGGCCATTGGATGGTAAAGGTTAATATACTTATTCATCTGTCTGTATGTTTCCTGTCAAGTAGTCAAAGCTTTTGATGGTATTCTCCCACACCTTGATATTGACTTTCACTATTACATACACATTTGGCTTATTCTGACCACTAACTATCTTGCACACACTCATTTGACCACATGATTAGCTATATCTCGTGGATGAATCATCCACAATCCACATCCCATTTAGTACCAACACAGTATTTAGTACATCTGGGATTTTTGGATATTATTTCAAGAATAAGTCTGCTTTTTAAGGTAGTTTTTGGCAGAATGTTCTATTAGAGTTTTGAGCAAATTCCTGTGCAATCCCTATAATGATGGGAAAATATGTAGTTATTTTACATAGAAGAAAATTGTATGCAGAAGGATGGTGGAAAAATTGGAAATGGAAAATCGGATCTGTTTCTTGACATGAACTACAAGTCATTAGTTTAAAGCCATAGTGGAAATGAGTATATCTTTAAACTTCATTTTAATTCTAATACATAATTTTTGAAATTTTCAGGAAATTTTATATAAACAGTTTTATGTTAATAATGTTGAAAGCAGTACTAGTTTCTGTCAGTTGGTTGCCATAAATGACAACCTGATTTGTTAAAAAGTTAACAAATCACACTGATTTCCAGTAGTTTGTTGTTTATCAAGTGAAAATACATTTATGTCAAGGCTTTTTATTATGAGTGATGATATCTGTATCTGTCAAAAAGAAAAACAAATGTATGTAACTGATGTTGAATTCTAGTGGATGTGATTTATGTATAGCCAGTCTAAAAAATATTTATAAAAAACATGGGTATTTACATTTTTTACTGAAAAATAGAAACAAAGTTTAATTTTTTTAATACCCTGAAATATCTTAAGTTAGAGAGAGGTGTTTTACCCCAAGATCAGAATTTCATTCAGTTGCTGTTTTGAAACCTTTTGTCAGTTAAAAAGTTAAATGTAAAACAAAAGTTAGTAATTGTAATACTGCATTAAAGTCTTATTTGTACAATTGATGTTTGTAAATGAAAGCTGCATCAAGATTTTAGTAGCATTTTTCTATTTTTACTCATTAGACTACTTGCCAGTAGGTTATGTTCTGGAAATTTTATTTAACTCTTTTATCATTGTAAGTTTAACTTAAAGCAATAAATATTTCTTTAACTGGAATTAGAGATAGCCATGTAGCATTAGTATTTTTTATTAGCTGCTTTTGCCTTAATTCTTGAGGGATTATGGTTTTTATGTTTAGGGTTACACTTATTATTGATACTTCTGTATTGTTGCTGACTAATTGTTTACACTCTAAGGAAGTTTTCCTATTGCTGTGACTGTGATGTGTTTTAGAAATAAGCAGTTCATTGTTGTTCTTTGTCATGCATTGTTTGGGGAGGATTAAAGTCCAAACATTACAAATCTTTAAATCTTGATTTTTATTGAGGTAGTTGGCATATCTTATTGAATATTGTTTCTTTGTTTATTTTTCCACCTTTCATTTTGGATATTTTTCCAGGTTTTGATGATATGGGTAGTCTAATGTTATATTGTGGCAGTAATTTGAGCATATATTAGTTTTGTAACAAACCCATCCTTTAATGTTTCTCCGGATTTCTTCTTTATTTGGGTTGCCACTTGAGCTAAGAACTTTGTTAATCACTACTTTGTGTTATTTTTTGTTGTTTCACTATGATTGAAAATCTTGAGTGTTTTCTTCTATGTAAATAAACTTAGAAATTTAAATTAAGGTAAGTTCTTTTAATCTTAAAGCTTAATATTGTGTTTAACATTATTGTGGTATTGATTTTTACATTGGTTTTCTTTAGGTTGAGTAGTTTTATACGTTATTGCAATATTTATGAAGTTTTTTATTTTTCATGCTGGTTTTAATCAGTTTTCTTCTGACTCCATCTTTTAATCTATTTGATAATTTTGTGTTTTACTGAAGGTTACTGGTTGGACTGGGAATTTTTTGTTTTGTAAATAGGTTTTATTGTGCATTGATGTTAGATACTGTATCTGAGAATATCTAAGAACAGTAAGGTTGTGTTCTTTTTGAATCGTGAATCATATGTTTGGCTATAGGAAATTGGAAGCTTGTAAAAACAGCTGTTATAAATTGTCTTCTGTTTAGGTTATCATATTGCAACGGTATTTTCAACATTAATACTTCACAAAACACAGTATACATCAACCTACTGTTACACAATCTGGTATCTAACCTTCATATCCATTCACCTCACTCAAAAAATTCAGAATTGTTTGAAATATTTATGGGTGTTTCCAATAAGGTACTCTCCCTCCACTCAAGATTAGCTTTTCTTGTTTTGTGCTGCCTTCTATATGCAAACTTTTTCAGAAATGCATGCCACAAGCCTTCATCCTCCCTCTGTTGGAATCCAAAGTTCCAACATGTCTCTCATGCAAATCATATGTCACCTGTCCACCAACAGGAGAGCACCACTATCACATGACGCATGTTACTCCCTCTACGTGCCACTACCGAATTATCACTTCTCGTTTGGCAGCTGTTGAGTTCAGACATTCTTTTTTACATTGTTCAGTTACCTTGAAATGATTTATTTTTTTTCTATTTTTTCTATTTTTCTTAACTTTATTTACTACACTTCACAGTTGTGGAGTTAATATTTTGATATAGCATTACACCCTCGTGATTCCTGCTTATGAATTCCGAAGTTACAATCACCACTTTGGGTATTTTGCAAGCATCTGATATCGTATTTTCAGGCATGGGCAACCTGTTGGAAGATATATCGTCGCTCATTCACCAGAAGATTTAGCAGTGTATAAGCCAACCTCTCTTGCCTACTTCGGCCCCACTTCCTCCTGAGCCTTTCGGGCCGGGCCAGGTTGAAGATGATTTTGATCATTTGCCCCCCCACACACACACTCACCCGAAGTTTGCTGCATCCTCCCATTCACTACCTAATGATTCAGCTCATCCATCATCAGTCTTTTCAGACTTTACCTCTCAGGTATGTGATATTTTGTCTCTTACACCTGTTTCCTATGACCCTAAACCTTCCTTCTTACATGGAACAACTTCCCGACCCTATTTAGTATTTCCCTCGTCCCCCAATATTAGGGTTCATGCAGACCCAATTGCCTCTCAACTGGGGGAGGGCATTAGTATGCCTTGTCCACCACGGACTTCAGATCAGCCTGCCCTTGCTTATCTTCGGGCAGACTTTCCCTTTCTCGACCAACAGTTGTTGGGGTTAATTCTACCTGTTTGGGGGGCGAACCCAGATTACCCTGTTCAACTTACCCAAGCCCAATTTTCTCGCCTTCATCTCACCCTTACAACCTTGTTAAGGTACCTTTCTTCTGTCAGAGGCTCTTCACAGGAACCCTGAGGGTTTTTCTGTTGAAATCCTCTCCATCCTTACTTCTACGTTGGCACATCTGTCGTCTTCGGCTCTCGTGCTTTAAACGTGGTTTGTCTGTTGTTGGAATCTCTTGGGGAATGAAATTCAAGAGATGAATCCCCACTGCTGTTGGTGGATTGTGCATCATCGAACTGTGGCACCTTGGGAGGTTGGAACAGGAAGAAGTTGGGAAGGGGAAGGTCGATGAACAGGAATCACTGTCGTGCTCAGTACCAACTACGACAAACAAGCTATCCAGGTAGTAAGGGTAGAATGTTGATGGGTCGAGGCCACCCGCGACTCCAAAGATTCAGGAACCGAGTCAAATACTGCCACAAAAATGGCTCCATTTGGTGGGCCCTCAGATAAGGAGCCTGGAGACGGGGCCACACCAAAACCGCATCATGAATCTGTGGGGACCTTTTCTTGCTGATATCTGGGTTCACAAGGTGCACTCGGAGGGAAATACGTTATCCACTTTCTCTCCCTTCTCCTCAGGATCCCTCGACACACCAACGATTGTGAGAGCCAGTTCAGGACCTCATCACACAACAGGCTATTGAACCAGCTCCACCAGATTCAGGGAGGAGGATCCTCCTGCCTGTTTGTGGTTCCTAAGAAGAGCGGAGACTGTCATTCTGTCATCGATTTATTCTGTCTCAATTAGTATGTTCACACTCCTCGCTTTACCATGGAGACATACCTTTCTCTTTGGTGGGCATTTTCTCCAGCTTTTTGGATGACCAAGGTGGATATTTCCAATGCTTACCTACACATTCCTGTGGTGGAGCATTCCCATCCATATCTTTGTTTGTCCATTGGGGAGGTTGTGTACCAGTTTTGCACCTTACCTTTCCGCCTAGCTTCAGCACCATATGTTTTGTCATGTTGCGCACTCCTATGCTTGACATATTCATTCCATGGAGTTGTGCTTCCATGTTTATATGGACGACTGGCTTCTTCTTGCTCATTCCGAATGGGAATCGGCCTGTCACACTCATCAGCTCCTGGCTGAAGCTGTGAGGGTGGGCTGGTTGATCAAGTTAGAGAAGTCTTTCCTTTGTCCTACCCAATATTTCATCCATTTGGGTGTTTTCTTCACCACCCATCTAAGTTGGGCTCAACCCTCTCCTCTCCTGCTTCATTCTATGGAATGTGAGGTTCTATCACTTTTGGGGATGTGGTCCTCCATGACTCCTCTCATACCCCAGGGCCCATATACAGTTTCTTCAATGGGGCCTTCACGATCAGTGGAACCTCACCCAGGATCCCTTGGATACTTCTATATCCCTTCCCTCATCCCTTGTAGACAATCTCCATTGGTAGTTGAACAGGGCCCACACATCTGTGGGGATCCCACTTCCTCCTCTGCAGCCAGATTTACATCTCTTCATGGATGCATCCTTTCAGAGCTGGGGTGCCTGGGTGGATCACCAGGAGGTTTCGAGTTGTTGGTCTGTGGAGGAGAGTTCTCTTCACATCAGTGGTCTCGAACTCCTGGCTGTTCATCAGGCTTTGGATTACTTTTTTTCTCTTGCCACCCACCGGCTGGTTATGATCCATTCCAACAATTCTACCATGGTGGCTTATACCAATCAACAAGGTGGCACCAGATCCAGATCCCTATGTTTTTGCACTATGGATCTTCTTTATTGGGCTCACACACATCACATTCGTTTGATGGTGTGTCATGTACCAGGTGCTTTCAATCTCATAGCCAAAGTGTCTTTCCTGACTGGACTGTGTTTATCCCAAGGAGTAGTCCCTTCATCCTTCCATTTTTTGGTGGCTCTGTCTGCATCTGGGTATGCTCCATATCGATGCCTTTGTCACTACCCTCAATCACAAATTACTTCAGTTTTGGTCCCCAGTCCCCTATCCTCGAGCCTTGGCTATCGATGCCTTCACTCAGGATTGGTCTCATCTGTTTCTTTATGTTTACCCTCCCATCCAATTACTTTATTGGGTGGTCTCCCTCATTCATGCACAGTCCTTCTGATTGCTCCTTACTGTCCTGCTCAACATTGGTTTCCTTGGTTGCTCCAACTGCAGATGGTCCCTCCCTTCCCTCATCCTGACCTGCTCCATCAACTCCACTCACCAGCTCTCCATCCTGTGCTGGCTTTTGTCAGGTCCTTGGTGAGGAGTTCCAGTTTCTCTTGCAGAGTAGCTTCACATTTAGCATGTTCTATTCGTCCTTCTTTGGCTGTCTATCAATGCAAATGGAGCATTTATTGCTCCTTGTCATTGACTCGGGTTTTCCAGGCTTCACACCCAACAGTTACTTGTATCTCTGAGTTTTTAATGTGTCTCTTTGAAAGGGGTTCTTCAGTCTCCTCGATTTCAGGGTTTCGGGTGGTGTTATGCCATACATTACTTTTTTCCCACTTCTGCAGGAGCTTTGCTTCCCCTGTCCTTTCCCTGTTAATCCATTCTTTTTCCGGCTTTGTTGGTCACCAAGGTGTATGTTTCTTTCGGACTGAGACATTAATGTGGCCCTTCATGCCCTCACTTTATCTCTGTTCAAATCTCTGTCTGTGTTCCCTGTTTCACCTCTCTTTGAAGGTGCATTTCCTCCTCCTCCTGGACTGTGGGCTTCGTAAGTTAGATATTTTTGCCCTTGATGTTACCAGGACCTTTTACCACTCCTCTTACCTTATCCTTTATCTGGATTATCCTTTTCTTCTCAAGACCTCTGTGGCTGAGAAGATCAGTCCACCTTTTCCCCCTATCTGCTTATCCTCTATATCTAATTTCTATCCTCGTCCTGATCCGGATAGAAAAACGGAGGGCAGTGGCAGGTCAGAAAATTCTATTGCTTTTTTATCCCTTGTCAACTTTCCTTTTCCCATGGTCTTTCCCAGTTACCCTGACCAATTGGGTTTGACTTTTGATCCAGTTGACCTATTCCTTCTTGTCTTCTCCCTAGAGTGATCTCTTTCACATTTCCTCATGTCAAATCCATCATCTTACCTTCTCCCATGCCTCTTGTCTTCATCAGCCATTGGAAGAGATTCTGAGATTGGGCACTTGAATGACTACACACACGTTCATCTCCCACTACCTTCACCATATCTCTGTTTCAGCTTTCTCTGGTTATTGCCTGCTGCCTGTGGCTATTTTACAGACTTTGGCATGCTATGACATGAGGTAAGTCATCAGTAATCCTTTTTTTTCTTTCAGGGGCCCCTGCTTCAGCTTCAATTTGGAACCCGCTCTGTAGCGAGTGGTGCCTGACCAGGTATTCTGTCTGTACTTGGAATGTGTTCCACTTAGATGGCTATAACCATTTGCAGACATCTTGCTATCAAATCTGCACTGGACGCCATTTTGATTCTTATACATTTTCCAAGGCTATGCACACTCACTCTTGAGATGGGGTGTTTCACAAAATCACTAGAGTGTAAATTCCTCATGATAATTACATCATAATATGCCCATCCCAGATATTACCACCCATGGATGGCATGGGTAAAGCAGAAGTGGATTGCTGCCTATCCCTGCTATGCCTAGATTCAATACATCAGCGTGATCTGCTTTCCAAAATAGGGTTTTGTGATCACTTATTGCACTGTCTCTGGTGTTGCAGTCCCTTCAGATTCTCCACCTCACTTTTCCCCCTTTCTTTTAGTGCAGTATGGGAGTCCTTACCACCTACCAGTTCCAAGCCACATGGAGGCAACCTGCTGGATGGGTTCCACAAAGATGGCTGTAACCATTCGGTTCAGAGTAAGGCAGTAGTGTTCTGCCCTCCTGTTGTGTGCACTCCTCCTACCCTTGCATGAATGTTGGTACCCAGTGAATGAGGTTTGGAGATCGACTGAACCAATCACACAAGTCCTTACACAGGCTTCGGGTTTTCCATCTTCCCCTCTTGACTTGTCTTCTGTGTTGTGGGCCGTAGAAGGTGTATGTAGCCTGTTTCCACTTCTGTCTTGGGTTTTCCATCATTGGAAGACAAGGTTGTTCCCAACATGTGGTCATTATGGGCTGGTTTTAAGGTCACGGGGATGAGTGTATGTGATGGACTTCCCTCGGATTCCAGATGATACATTCCCAGATCCCTGGCATTAGGCTACCCTGTGAGATCCTGGAGTAGAATGTTAGGTTCCCTCTTGACTCTGGGAATTGAGGTGAAGACAGTGTGATCCTCATCCTACCCTCGTGAGGATGTCGGTACCCAGCGAGTGAGGTTATGGATGTAGTTGACCTACTGAGTACAGTTCATTGCACCCTAGCCACTCTACACCATGGGTGGGACACATTCTTACTTGACCACTTTCCATCATGGGATTGAGTGATTCTGATTTCGGTTTAAGATCACATTGCTAAACTATCCTCTCCCATGCGGATGTGCTCCCTTTAATGTTCCAACATGTATGGTCCTCTTGATCACGTCGATGTTCATGGTGAAGAGATACCTGGCTCAGATGTGGTGCAGTACTGCTCCTCAGATCATCTGATCTGTTCCTCTTATTTTGGGGGTGTCCTCCGGATGCTCCCGGGGGGATACACCTGTGCTTCTCTCGCATGTGGGATTCAAGATAATCTTGTGAGTGGAGGGAGAGTACCTTATCAGAAGTTATAATCTTCCTAAATGAAAATGTATTTCCAATAGGTACTTCCCTCCACTCACACTTCTCACCCATCCTCCCCACAATTTTCCGGAACTCGCATCTTCTGCCAAACTTCAAAGTAATAGTTCAGTAGTGGTGCGTAGAGGAATAACATGCATCACGTGATAGTGGTGTTCTCCTATTGGTGGAGATGTGATGCATGATGATTTGCATGAGAGACATGTTGGAACTTTGAATTCCAACAGAGGGTGGATAAAGGCTTGTGGCATGTGTTTCTGAAAAATGTAGAGAGCAGCACAAAACGATAAAAGCTAATCTTGTGAGAAGAGGGAAGTACCTATCAGAAATAAATTTTCATTTAGAAAAATTATAACTTCAGAAACATATGCAACCAAAACAAACTTAAAGAAGAGGAGATCTTCTTATCCAATAACTACCTTGTAAATTTCAAGAACTGCAAAGACACACAGTTTCAACCACTGAAACTGAACAATAAATCTAGAATTAATCAAAATTCCACTTCCTTTCCTCTCACACTTGAGCTTTAACTTAGAAGAATTTGCAAAAAATTCATTGTATAAGTTTGTGTAAAATCCTTAAACAAGTCCAATATGCATGCTAATTAAAGTGAAATAGTCTAGCTATGAAGAAAGCAAAATAGAAGTCAGTTATAAAGTTTTTATTTTAATTTATGCATTGGAGAAACCAGTGAAACCATAGTAAAAATAACTATTCATACTTAATAAACAATTTCAAATGAAGAAAACTATTAGATAGAAATATTACAAGCTGGGATTGACTATAATTTTAACTTCCTCAAATGAAATGCTTGCAATGATGATATCCTATATTACAGCTTAATGATAGCCATACTTTTTAAGCTAAAGAACTATACAGATGGCAACACTCACCTGGAATGAATGATAAAAACAAACTCTGCAATAAGTTCTTGATACCAGTATAACCAGCCATGATAGCACAAGCACTGAGAAAGGCCTGAACATAGAGTTTGAAGCCACGTTTTTCTGAAGATCAATAGCCAGAGTATTCTAAAAGAAATTCCAGAACCAAAATACATTTGTTTATATATGATTTTTGATGTGAGAGGATAATATTTTTATAGGGTTTTTGTAACTTTTTGTTGTTTCTTTATTTCAGTCATAAAACGAGTAAGATGACTTCTCCCAGCAAGTTTCCAGATTCCCCAACTAAAAGTATGTCATTAACTTCTCTTTCAACAAGAAAACCAGTTTCCAACATACCAAAGAAACTTACAGATCCTAATAGTGAAGTATCTACCAGTTCTAAACCAAAATTCTCCTTTTCTTGTAATGCAACAGCTACTTACCAACAAGACCATGAAGACAAAGATGGAATAACTGTAGGGAAAGAGATAAAAACATCTCCTGATAGAAGTCCTGTTGAGGTTTCCAAGAACACAGGTTTAAGCTTTGGTTTTTTAACAATTGATGACAAGTTGCTAGCTTCCAAACAAGAAATAGTTGAGATTCAGAACACAGAAGTTAGTGGTCTTTTGTGTGAGTCATCCAACAATGATTCAGTAAATATTTTCACCACCACCACACAACATGGTTTTACTCAAAATTTTAAATGTCAAGATTCAACCTCTGCTGTAGAAAAAAAAGAAATTTATGATCATAGTGTTAATGAGATGAATATTCAAAGAGTAAGCACTGCTTCTGTAATGCCTAGTAATAATAATAGTTTGAATAGCCAAAACATCAAACTTCAAAGGCAAGTCAGTAACTTAAGTTCATCACTTATTCAGCCAAAGCTGAGTAATGTTCCTTTTAAATTAAACAACACTAAACTTGATCATCATGTCACTACTGTAGCTGAATCTTCTGTTTTTTCTGGAGCAGAACGATTACTAGAAAAATCTGGTGAAAAACCTCCTGACCTTTTCTCTGTCTCCCCAACATTTGTCAAAGACACTTCTTCGAATTTCTCCCAAGTCCCATCTCTAAGTGAGATATCTGTTCCTGCTGGCAATGAGGAGGAAAGAAGTAATTCATCCAATATTTCAAACAATAATAGCCAATCTGATGACAGTGCTTTTTGTGATGATAATGATAATATTTTATTCCAATGCATTCAGTCTGAAGTATCTAAAGAACAGTCGTCTCTTTCTTCAGAAGCTGTTAATGGTGCATGTGGTAAAAGTTGTTCCACACATACAGAGTTGAAACTGTCTAGTATTTTGGACAAAAACTTAAGATCAACTCATGCCACATTTACAAAAACTGGAGTTTCAAGCTTGGAAACAATTATACCAAAAGATTCACAGTACATGTCTCCTAAATCAGTAACACCTAAACCTGATCACTTTTGTGTTAACAACATACCTGATATCAGTAGAGTTAATGAAAAATACCTAGATCCCCATACACATGAAAGTGATCCTCTAAAATTAAGTGACTCTTCAGAAGCTTATCTTGAACTTTGCTTGAAGTCACCTCAAGCTTATGCAGCAGACAGAACACCTGAAACTCTCCATAGAAATTCTCTCATTTCCCTTAGTGCAGAAGATTATAAAGATGACAAAGTGACCAGTGCTTGCATTTTTTCTCATGACATAGATAGCATGATTGGTGAGTGTTTATTTAGACTAAATCTTCGTTATTATTGTTTTATAGTATCTTTTTATTTTGTTTAGTAATACCATGATTTATTTCAGACTCAGAAATCATTAGACTATAGTTTTATAACATTAATTAACTTGATTTTATAAAGGTGTGAAAAATGTTCATCTTGTAAGAATATATGTGAATCTTTGATACTGTTGATAGAAAACTAAATTGCCAAAGGTATACAGAATTAACTTCTAGATATGCTCCTAACTGCTAGGTGAATACTAACAAGTTTGGGAGCTTCAAACATCATATGTTATGCTTACTTATGAAATTATAACTGAGCTTATTATGAAATTATGACTGAGCAATTATAACTTATGAAAAAAAATTAGTTAACAAGAACTGTGATAAATAGGTCAGTGGTTAGAAATGTACTTATCAGTAGAATAATTGTATAACAATTACACAAGATATCTGTGTGTTTGTAAACATTGCAGTAAATTTGTTACTCTTGCAGCTTCTTTATGAATTGTATATTATAATTTTCTTGTAAGAAAACTAACACCATCCTATTTACTTATTGATTAAATTCAGATTGTTTAGGAATAATATTGTAACTTCAAAGAGTAATTGCTTATGCTACATAGCAATTAAAGTAAGCATTTGTAATTACTTATGAATGTCATATTTTTGTTCTTTTTCAGGCACAACAAAACAAATGGAAAGTATGACACAGCTAGCAAACAAACAAGAAATTCCAGATGATCTGACACAAAATTCTGTAATACCAAATAATGTTGTAGAACCACAATCTTTGCCAACCCCTAAGGAGAAAAAACGAACAAGAGCAGGAATCAAACAAAATGGCTATCTGTTATCAAAGGAAGATTATGGTACTCAAAGAGTACATCTAGAAACTGCAACAAGATATGGTGTTGAAGGAACTCCTGTTTGTTCCTCAGGGAGTTCTTTAAGTGTTGATTCTTCAGAACAAGCTTTACGCTCTGGGCAAGGATTACTGCATGCAAGTGAAAATTATAGAAAATTGTCAAAGGAATACAAAGATGAAAAGACTGAGCTGAATGTCAAAGAAATGCAGTATAGTATGGATTTGATGGAAATTCCAATAGTGGATGAAAAAGGAAAAGAAGATGAATATGCTCAAGAAAAGCAAATTATTTCAAAACAGGTTTGTAAGATGGTTGATAATCCAGAATACACAGAAACATTAAAAATAGAAGATTTAACCGATATTCAGTGTGAGGCTCAGAAGGTTATAGAAAAAGTAGAATCTGAATTACAAAGTGACTTGACCGAAAGTAGCATTAGTTGCCTGTCAGACCTGGAGAATGCAAAACCTCCATCTATGTTTGTTGATATAGGATTCTTAAGCATGACCAGTAGTGAATACTCTGATGCTGCTTTTAAGTGCTCAAGAAATGCAGACACAGCTAAAACAAAATATAGAAGTAAAAAAGGATCAAAAAGACCTGAGCAGTCATTCTTTGGAAGTTCAGACATCAGTAATGATGAAACTTCTGGTGAGATGTTGACAGATTCTTTCAGTATGAAAGGAAGTACGGTTTCTGAGGTCTTAGAAAATGTTAATCCTCCATCCTTCATGAATGACTTATCACTTACAGTAAGTTGTTCAAGTATCAATAGCATTAGTTCTGATGTGTTGGAAAATCCAGTTCAGTCAAAAACTGAAATGGACTGCACAAAGGAAAGTGACATATTCAACCGTTTGAGTGCTGCAGCAACTGTTGTTCAAGTTTATTCTCAAGAGCTGAGCAGTATCACGAGAGGAAGCATGAACAACAGTTACAATTCTGGGTTAATAGACCATGTAAAACCTCCTACAGTGTATCAGGATATAACAGAAGTGACAGCAGAGGATAACACTGAACTGGATTTAGATACCTTTGCTTCTGACACTGAGTTTGACGATGATGATCTAAGAGATGATAATGACACACCTGTTCCTTCTACTGAAACACTGAAAGCTCCACAATTGTATTCTTTACAAAATGATGAACAGGGAAGTGTAGAAAATTTGACTTATGTTCTTGATGAATGTGAATCTATGTCTGTAGATGAGGGAACACTTGTTAATGAAGAAAGTGATGGAAACTTGAACTCTGATATCTCCATGTCGAAGGTAGAGGCTGAGGCTTTAAAAGTCAATGCAAATTTGGTTGTTTTTACTTTAAATGAAATGAAAAATGATGAAGTAACTTGTGATGAAAGTGAATTTCAAGATAATTTGCTAGAAGATGAAACTTTATCATTGGTTTCCAATGATTCTGAAGATGAACAAATGAGAGAATTGGAGGTCAGTAAAGAAGAACCTATAAAACAGGAAAGTCTTAAGAGGCCATGTGTTATTAGACCACCAAACAAAGAGACTACCAGACAGATAAGAGAAAAGAAAGAAAGAAAATTAGAACAAACTACACCAAAAATCACCAAATCCCTGCTTCCAGCTATGTCACAGAGAACAGCTTATGGTAGCAATGATAAAAAAAATGCTAATCATTCTCAAATAGGAAGGCCTACAAGGATTTCTATGTCTTCTGAGGAACCAACCAGATCATCAGCACTGAAATCTCCTCAGAAAACTGCTTGTCAGGAAAGTACTTGCCCACCAGCAAAAATAAATTTCAAACAGACTATACCTCAACCTGAACAGTTGAGCTGTTATTTTTCTAAAAGTTCTGATGATGGGGAAGGTAATATCAGAAAAGATAAGAAAAACACCTCCAATAGATTTCAGGAAAGGCTTTCTTGTAAAAATGGAGCAAAAACTAAAGATAAAGATGCTAAGATACTACCACACAAACCATTAGTTAAACAAGGCACTTTCACAAAAGAAGAATTAATTGGTGATTCCTCTCTGCTATCACCCACAAAAGAGCAACAGTCCCCATCGAAGTCGGTAGTATCAAAACATACAATAAGAAGCCAGTGGAAAAGTAAGAACATTCAAAGCAATAACAAAACTAAAGATTTAGGAGTTAGATCATTGAGATATGCTTCATCTAGTCTTAATCCAAACCAAGAAGCTAAGCCAAATAGCTCTAGAAAAAAGGGTTCAATCAAACATAATGACAATAAGCAAAGTGTAAATAAACCTGCTGGTTCAAATAACTTTAGTAGAAGTTCTAGTGCTGATAGTAATAGGTACAGTCGGAGTAGTAATGGCAGTCATTCATCTTCTTCTTCCACTGGAACTCTTTCATTCCATTCAGGCATTCCTCATAAAAGACAAGAAAGAACAAGTAAAGTTGCATCCTTATGGAAAAAAAATGAAACCAGTGTAAAGCAAGCAGAAAGGAAAACTTCTTTTGAATCAAGTAACAATAGCTGGGCTTCCTCAAGACAAATATACAAGAAGAGCCCCTCACATTCTAATAGGTATGTATTCCCTAAGAGTGCAGGTAGTTCTTGAATTTCACATATGATATTTCTTATTATAGTTAAATTTTATGGAGGTTTTCAACTTAGTTTTTCTGAATCTCTGCTAACAACTAATCAATATATTTTAATAAAGATGTACACCTGTTTGTGGTATAAGAACTAGTAGTGCAAGTTTTATCTCTTTCATCAACCATTTTGTTCACAATAATTCCCATTGCAAGAAAAATGTTTAACTTAGGTTTCTTTATAATTTATCGGAATTGTATTTTTTTACTTTATTTTTGATTTCACAATGTTAATTTTTGACATTTTTGAAATTATATGCTTCCCTTAAATTTGTACATAATCTTTTCCCCTCTCAGAGCACAGTCATCTATTTCCATGATTCCCAAAGCTCCTGGTTTTAACAAAAGTTCTACTTACAAGAAATATCCCTCCAAAGACCAACCAGATTTCCATAACTCTCAGCGACGAAGTTTTGGTTTAAGAAAAAATCATAATGTAGAACTAAATGCACCAAAAAGTACTGATAGGTCTAAGACAAAAGAACTAAATTTGCAGGCTTCAGATGTTAACTTTAGTTCTCATACTGGCAGAGGAAGAACTGTTGATGGGGACACTAGAGCTAGTAGTTTTTCAAGAAGGACATTAGATTCAAATAGCAGACAGCAGGTAAGTAAAATATCTCATTGTAAAGGAGGAGAAGAACATGGTGAAAGGGGTCAGGAAAAGTCTTTAAGAGATCATATCTATAATCCACATGCTTTTCCACACCATGCACAGAATCGAGGAATCTCTCATCTTCCCACTCATGTAGGAAGTAAAATATCCAGTGTTCATCACCAACCATTAGGTTTTCCAACACACAGCAAGACAGTGGCTGCTCGAGCCTCAGCAGTAGTTGCACCCTTTAACTATGTTCCATCTCTGGCTTGTATAACTCAACAGAAATCTGAAAATGAAAAGACTCGGCAAGATAACATCAATGCAAAGCATGTGTCATCTCAAAAAGATCTGGTTTTCAGTACTGAAGAAGAGAGGAATTTGAAAGATAAGTGTCATCTTGTTACTGCAGTATAAAGCCCATTCTTCACATAAGTTTAAGTAATGAGATGTTAGTTTGTTTCTTTTTACATAGAAGTAGATGTAAATTAATAGTAAACTCCTCCATCAGGCTAAATGTTGAAAATTCTCAAGCTTCTAGTAAAAAATGAAAACTGCTAAATTTAGCTTTTGTTTTTAATCTGGAAGATTGATTGCCATGTTCAAAATAGCTTATAAGCTGTCTCTATGTTTATGTGGTATTAAGTTGGTGCAACAATGCTGATTTCATGCTCAACTATTAGAACTTGAACATGTTGTGTGCAGAACAAACATTTATGAAAGCATAATTAAATAAATAGTTGAAGCAACAGTACTGTAATTGTAATATATTCAGTAGTTTATTGCTGTAAAAATCTGAAAAAAAAAGCTGTTAGGGAAGTTGCTCATTCAAATGCTTTATAACTAGTTCTATACAGGACTATGAAAAATTTTGTATATACTGACTATAATATTCTTTGTAAACATACAGCAGTTGAACCATATAAAACAGAACTAATAGTACATGATTCTTCTACTAAACAATTTAATGTCAGTAAAAGGTAAAAAAACAAATTCAGTTCTTTAACAGCAATACATGGCACTTATTATATATATAAGTGTATTATGACCTGACTTTTTATAAACATTTTCTCCTCAGTGATGGTTTTTTGAGGAAATTGAATAGTGCACAAAATGCTTTTAATACTCATTTTGCAAAAAATTCTGCCAACATTAAAATATAATACAGAAATTATTTATTTGAATACTGATGTATTAGTAAATAGTAATTACAGGTTGTCCTAAAAGTCTGGAACCATAAGTACTTCAATGAATATTACAGAAAAACATGCTGTCTTTGTAATTTGAAACAAGTTTGAAAATGATAGTTCCATTTTCTTTGAACACTGCAAAGCATATTCGTGTCATTGTCGATGATCCAACACTCATTGCAAATTTGTTGTTTCAGATGCTTGGTATCCAAAATCTTCTCTTTATACACACATGTCTGAACAGTTTCCAGAAAAAAGAAATCCCTGGGAATTAAGTCCAGAGATCTTGGGGCCCATTCCTTGGGACAATGCCTGGGAAGTTGTCATAATCAGTCACATATCTGAAATTAAGAAAAGCTGCAAATCACCCATGGTTCCAGACTTTTTGGACATCCCTTATAATGACAAAAATTGTTTCCAAACTTTGCAGTTCTCTCTCATTTTTCTAAAACAGTAGTTCCTATTAATTCTTGCTCTCCAAAGACTTGATTCATTAAGTTTTACTGGTGTCTGAAGTACAACAGAAAGTCATCAGTTTGCTTGTTTACAACAGAAAGTCATCAGTTTGCTTGTTTACAACAGAAAGTCATCAGTTTGCTTGTTTGCAACAGAAAGTCATCAGTTTGCTTGTTTACAACAGAAAGTCATCAGTTTGCTTTTTTGCAAAAGAAAGTCATCAGTTTGCTTGTTTGTTGGAGATTAGCTTTCTTTTTTTAGTCTAATGAAGCCAAATAGTTGCAAGATATTAAAAAAAGTTTTGTGATTGTTATATACGTTTGAGTAATCAGTCTCATTGTATTAATACATAGTCTAAAATTGGAACCACTGGATCAGTTACTTAAAGTAAAGCTATTTCTTGTTACAAGTCATTCAGTTTTGTAAACCTGGACAGTTACTAGTCTTTTCATATCATACTTATACAAACTGACATTATTAGTCAGTGGTTTTTTACTTTTTCTGTTAATTTTTCTTTATTTTTAGCAAATTGTATATGTTGGTTAGTGTGAATGAATATTCTCATGTTAAGCACTTCGATCAAGGTTGAAGAAACCATTCAAATAATGGAAGATTATGAATTCAGGTGCACGTATTTTACTTTTTTGAGTTAGATAGTAAGACTAAGGAATTTAGCTTTGCACTGACTTTTTTTTCAGTTATGATATGTTTAAATCTTGTCAAGTTTATGAGCTGAAATTGAATTTAAAGTAAATTATATAACTGTTAAGATCTCATTATTAGATAATAAAAATGAGGTTTTGTTTTTTCTACAGTGTTTTGTGTTTGTTATACAAACTATAATTTATTTTTCATTTGGAAGCTTATGTAGTCATTATTGATTTTGTTTTTCTCCAACATAATTTTTTGTTACTTATTATGTTATTACTCACTTGAGTCAGAGTTGCTAAAATCCTTTTTTAAAAATGGAAGCAAATTATGTTGAAAATGTAAATTTTGATCAAACGAGTTTTTCATTTATAGTGAATTTTAAGAACACTAAGTATTATTTTTGTTCCATGTTAAAAACAAGATAAAAAGTATTGTTTTGTATTCAGAGGTAATGAAACCTAAAAGTACTCAGTGAATTTTCATAAACTTTGCAGTCATACTGACCAGCTTTTATTGGGGGATACCAATATTTTCAGTTTTCTTGGGAACATGCATATCCTTACAAAAGAGTTGGCTACTCAATCAGTCGTGGGAACCTATATATATATATATAGTGATGCATTATTGAATAAACTATAGATTTTGCTTATTGATGTTATTTGTGTCTGTGAAAGTCATAAAAGAAACAAGTGTATATATTTATTCTTTGGAAGTAAAAACCACTCTACTTTACTTCCTAATGTACTACAGGAAACTATAGCTAAATGATATTTAATGTGAATTTACAGCACAACAACTAGTAAAAAAATATACTTTTAAAGAACTTGTCACTTGCATATGAAGAAATAAGTTTTTGCAATCAAGGTTGTTATTTATTTTTTGTGAACATGTTTTATAGTATTTATATGCTGCTTAAGGTATGTTTGTACATTTTACAGTAATTATAAAATATTTCCTGTAAGGCTTTAAACAACAATGGAATGGATATTTCATGTAGTAAATCTTGACAAGTTTATCTCATAGTTGATTCTCTTGTGTAGTTTGTGATATGATCAGGACAGTTTTTATAAACAAACTTGTTCTAGAAAATCTGTTTTAAAACTGATAGACTTGGAGCTTAGTGAAGGTTATCACTAAAACTTTATTATTATTTTTATCTCAACTGGAAAGTAGCTAAAACTACATTATCTTTGAAGATCTAAAACTAGAAATTAAGAAAAGTAAATTGCATTCCTTAATGAGTGTTGCTAAAAATTATAAAAATAAATTTAAAAGTATGGAAACAAAGTATGATAAAAATGTCAAAATTTAACAGATGAGCAGTTTTCATTGAAAGTGAATTTTAATTCACAATTAGCTATTTGTTTTTTGTTATTTTTTAACCCTATAAGGATATTTGAAACATTCCCATTCTTTGTTTTAAGCGGTTTTAATATTTAAACTTGATATGTCTATGATATATCTTGGAATCCTAATTTTGGAATTTCAGTGGCCATAAGCAGTTATTGGGTAATGTGCAGTATTACAGCATGACCATCTTTTTCTCCACTTTGTTTTTCAGTAGCAAATCTGTTTACACTTAGTTGTGTTATAGAAAAATTTTATCTACAAAAAATATCCCCTGGACCCTTGTCCATGATTTTGAAGTTTCTGGTGGGCCTGGTACTGCACTTTTTCCTGAGACCTTTAGGGTATATTTCTTACATTTAGCTTTTGTCCTCACCTAATGAAGGTTTAGATCTCAACCTATAACCTTCTCCTTGATGGTAATTTCAGAACCCCAAAGTGATACACCAAGTACCACCAGAGTTAATAGCTTTACAATGGAAATAAAGACATTATTTTAATAGTTATTTATCCTTATTCTTTACAGTACAGTAAGTACATGTTTGTATTGGTTACAAATGATTTAATTTTCATGAATGATTTATAAATTTTTTCTTATGCTTCATTTTAAATATGACTTTGAAACCTTCATAAATATCCAATCATGTTTTATCAACATTACAGTGTGAAAATATAATTGGTTAGCAACTTGACCATTATGTTAGAGTGTCATTTAAAAAGACTAGCATAAGCTACCTACACTCAACTGCAAAGTTCCAAGGCCCTCCAATGATTCACAGTGGCCTAGCATACTGATCAAGCTTCTCCATTATCCCCAATTACTTTTATTTACCCAAAAATAAACCTTGTTGGGACACACATCACTGATACCTGAGCACATGTGCTATGTTAACCTCATTAACTTGTAAGTAATGGGATATGAACTTACTTTCAATCATGATGCCCCAGGATCTCAAGTAGGGGATAAGGAACACAAAATCTGATGCCAGATTTGGGTTCAGCAACTCTAAAATCCCACTCCTAGATCTAGTGTGACCTTCTGGATCTTTGTCCCCCTACATAGGAGGTACACCATACATATAAGTATACAGCTGCTCCACCTTGAGTCCACCTTCCAAGTTTGATACTGCTAGCTCCAAAACTATAGAAGGAGTTCCTGGACAAACAAACACATAATATGAATTAATATAGGATTTACTCCTTAAATCTTGAAATCTCTATCAACTAGGAATGAATTAAATTTTCATTTTTTCTCTTCTGTATTGAGTGGATCAAAAGTTAATGTCATTTATTGTAGTATTCCCAAATTGAATCAACTGTGCACTGTACAAGTTCTGATCTAATTTAAAACAAATCATTTGATTTCATTATTGTAGATGATTGATAAATGACCCTGAAAAAACGTTCTCTTGCACTTCAATGCAATATTTATAATGTTAATACTATTTCTAAGATTTTGTGAACAAACTTGTATATCATATAGTATGTGTGTAGTTATCCAGGAATGATAAGATGTACAGATATGATAAATAAACAGCCATAAGTAGATATTTAGTATCCAGTGTGTATCATTAAGTAGCCAATAATGTCTTCTCCTGTATTATATTAAACAGTATATTAAGAATGCAGTATATATATATATGTGTGTATATCAGTGTTTACCAGTATATTGTTCTGTATTTATGCATTGTATACACTATATGATTTCAATAACACTTTTAATACTTATTTTTATGTTCATTTTTGTAAAGCTTTGTCAAGTTGTCAACAGGTCTAATAATGTCAGTGTTTCAAATGGTTATTGTATGATTTTACATATGCTCTATATAATTTCCCCTATTGGATAACAGTGAAAACATTTTCATTAAACAATAAACTAATTGAGCAGCTCAAACTTTTAACTTTATTAAAGTTTATAGCTTTTAGTAATAGCTTTTCATGGAAATGACTGTCAAAAAATTATTTTAAACTTACACTAGGCATGATTTAAATGCTGAATCAAGATAGTTTGTTTTTGATGCACAGATTATATATACAGTGTATGATGGGCTGGAATAGAAATGCAGTATTATAGTTTATTTTTGTTGTTTTCACAGTAAAACAAGTACCATAATTGTTTGTTAAAATGGGCAATGTACTTATGTCACATTTGAAAACTGTTACATTTTATCCTTTCATAATCTGTATTTAGGTATATTCAGAACGTTTTTCAATTCCTTTTATGTAGATGTGCTACAGTTAGTTAATGTCCTTGAGGACAGGATGTAGATAGTCATAAACTTACACTAATTCTCACCATGGTATCATTTTAGATATAGTAGTGGCCATTCTTCAGAGATTATGTTCTTGATATCACAAAACTTCATGTTTCATTCAATGCCACTTTATTGATATGGATGTCAAATATTCTGTTTTAGCAATCAACAACAATTCATATTAACACAAGATTCAGCAAAGCTTTCAATGTTATAAATGTCATAAACATTGCCTTTAGCAAAAGATATGGATCCAAAACTCTATGGTTATTCACTTTCATTATGTATATATATATATTAAATACACATTGCCAAGATGATTTACAGTGTCAGATAACATGACAATAGAAAACAGATTTCTCATATATAAACTAAAATGAATGTAAGCATTTGATGTCAGTGTAATACTTCTATAGAGCTTATACTTGCTTATTCTTTGTTTTGTGTTATCACTCTCTTGGGGTGTGAGTCATACAGAGGCTTGTGAAAGTTAGTGTGAGCTGTAAATTTGTCTCCTCATGGATGTATGTAAAGGGAATGATTACTAATGTAGGTGATATAGAATTGTGGGATACCACAGTAGGGCTTTGATCTTACTTAATGTGGTATACAAAATCTGCCTTTTTATGTAGTAAAGACAATCCATTTTGTATTTGTGGAGTACAGAACTTTGATTCTTCTGGTTCAATAGCTAGTTAGTTAACAACACAGAATCTATCCAGTATAAAGTAACCCCAGGCACATCTGTATATGCATACAGTAGAGACTGTTTTATACATCATGCAAATGAAGTTACTGTATTTTTTGCAATACATATCTGAATCTACTCAATTTTCACAGCTTAATATTTATGGGTTGGCTCCAGTTTTACATGGTAATACCCTAGATTAGGTTATTAAGCTAATGTTGGTTTTGTGATTAAGGATTTATTTTGAAAGTACTTCTTTAAAATATTTGACTCTGCTTTCATGATCATGGGAAGGTGTGTAAAAGGGAAAATCTGTGGTTCAAGTAGGGACAAAAAGTGAGAGCAAGGTTTAGAATAGGCCCTTTTTTGGACTAGAGACTTTCACCAGTCGTGGAAAGAGCTGTGTCTGCATTCTTGATCTGTCTTTAGAACTGAAAATGTGCCGAGCAGCTAGAGGGAACATCTAGATGTTACATCCCATATGTAGAAGCCTGGGGTGACAATGATGGGTCATGGGGATGGCAGTCAGTTTAGATGATCAGAGTCACTGTGGTAAGTTTCTGTGATTTTCATAATCTTTTGTTGATGAGCTCTGCATTACTAAGTGTTGGAAAGGATCACCAGTAGGTAAGGAGAGAGGAAGTGTGTTGGATACATATACTAGAATGAACCGACTACATAGGCTTGCGATGGTTTTATTGTTTTGAAATATTTACATGTTCTGCAGTAATTTTTATATACTGAATCCAAAAGTGATATCCATTTTTCTCCATCATGTACAGATTTTTCACAAAATGTCATATGTACTTTTACATAAGTGAATCATTTTCACCAAAATTGGGTCACATTTTGTTATGCTTAAAATGTTCACAACCACTGGCTATAGGTTTCTCTAGAACAATCGTAACATGAGAGTCTTATCAATCATTCTAGAACCCAAACATAATAATAAAAAATTTTCATTGTAGTAAATGAAATAATAATTTGATCAAAGTAAGATATTTTTTCTTCCTGATTTGTAAAAAATCCTTATGTGATAGAAAATATTTTCCATAATTGAGCTACACAGATTATTTTCGAAATCTGTGTTGCTCAATTATGAAAAATCTGTTATTAAAACCAAAACAACTTTTATGAAGTTTAAATTCACAGGCCTGTGCTATCAGGTGGATTAGGTAGGTCCCTGGAGTAGTCAAGAGCCTTCTGCTTCAGTAAGACACATTGCCAACACATTATGACTGTGTCTGAGCTTCATGTAAGACAGAGTTATGATGAATACCCCTACATATTGCAGTATCTTACTGCTAACATCACTAGAAGACACTATTCACTAGGGTGTATGTGTCTTTGTAATTGAAGAAGGTGAAAAGAGCTCTTATTGGGTGCTAACAGTGTATCAGTCGCACAGCAGTAATGGTGCTGGCAGCAAATATACATATGTCTGCCCAGCAGTTTTATAATTATATTAAACCTACTGAAATGGTTTTACTAAAGGGCAGTTTGTGCAATCTTTGACACTAAGCCTTGGTGGTTCATCACTCAACATCCTAGAGCACGAGTGAAGAACAACTCAATGATCGGAACATTGTCATTGCTGAGTGGTACATAGATTCAACCCATGGATAACTAAATCCATAGTTACAAATTCATAATTTGAAAGTGCTAGCCTCACAAAGACTTGGCTACTTACACAGATGACCTAAAGAGACTTATTGGAAGGGCCTTCCTGAGTATGCCACCTACTGATCTCAATGAGGTTCTTATTAGTGTCTGGCGAAAAGCTTTAGCAGATATTTTTTTGCAACAGCTCAACCAATAACTGATCCAGTTATCAATGCTATTTTCAAGTTTTGAACAACTTGACTTTCAAGATCTACATATCTACATGTGCCGATGTTTCCATTTATCAATGTTATATTTTAAGATCTGTGCAAGAACTCAGCTAACAGATGTTTCCATACATAAAAGCTATCTTCAGGTTTTTACAAGTAAATTCATAGAAGTAGTACTGAGTAAACATATATGGTATCAAATGGGTCTAAGGAGCATTTTTCTGCTGATTGAAACAGTTTTTATGGTGAGATGATGTAAATAGCTCACATCAAACTGAAAGTGAGCAAAAGAAATCATCAGGACTGGCTTCTGACTTGGCTGATTCATCCTACCCTTAAGGGCAGGAAAACTGTAGTATATCATCATATGAACACAGGCAATTCAAATTATTAAAACAACTGCCATTCAGAATCCTCTGGAGCACTAGTGACTTTGCCAACATATGAAATTAAAGAGATAGTGAGGGATAGAATAATACAACTTTCAGATAGTGTTTGAATGTAAGGAAGAATAAATCTTAGTTTGTATGTGGCTTTTAGGTCTGTGGAGTAGACCATGTTATACTAGATGAAAACTGAGAAAAACATTGATGACAGATTTTGGGTGTTGATGATTGCTGGAAACTCTAACATACCAGATGTCTGAAAAGATTTTGCAATTGTTGCTGTCTTCAAAATTCATTAGGTTTTGTGGTTAATATGTGCAGATATTTGCCTATTGGAACATCTTCAGAAATTTTGCATGTCAGCTGATGTGACCTTATATTGTGTCACAGTAAGAGATCTCACACAGTATGAAACGTTGGCATGAGTTGTATAAATATTTGAAATAATATGTAATGTTGTTAGATTTGGTCCAGCTTATTTTTCATGTTTATCTTGTGTAGTGGGTTATCCGGCCTGTAAAGAGCAATAATAGTATTGAAAGTATGGTGGCTTGGTTTAACTACTATGCTGTGAAGGCAAAGGTAATTCTTGCTGTCATCTCTAGGGGTATGTATTTGTAATTTTGTAGTTGACAACACTAGATGGTACTTACAGTAGGAATGGTCAATTCTCCTAATTTTTACTCATGATTACTTTTTTTTTATGGTAGCATTCCAGTTGGAGTTGTGCTGACTTAACTGGATGTTTATGAATATCATGAGTATTGCATTATGGTATTTCCCATGCAAAAAGGTTTTCTCACAGAGCAGTCAATTAGTGCAGTTAACTGGTGGTCTGAAGAATACCAAGCTATGGAGTATATTGGATTGGTTTGTATGGAAGTTTGCACAAAGCTACACGAGGGCCATCTGTGCTAGCCATACCTAATTTAGCAGTAAAAGACTAGAGGGAAGGCAGCTAGTCATCACCACCCACTGCCAATTCGGGAAAAACTTAGAAAAATCGAAAACTGTCTATAGTGCTGCTTGGGACCTGCAAGAAGGTATCTTTGTACCAAGTCCTATGTACGTTGGTTGTCATACACATGAATAGTTCACAAAAACCCCAAAATGTACTTTCCTCACTGAAAAATTGAGCAAAAAACAAATATTCCACAAATTTCTTATATCTGTGTTTGGGACCTTCAAAGAGTAATTTTGTACTAAAGTCCATATAAATTGGTTGAAACAAGGCTAAGTAATTGACCAAAACCACTAAAATCCATAATTTTAGTTAACCTTTTGACTTCTCCTAAAATGAGCATATCCCATATTTTTTATCATATGTATAGAACCTGTAAAAGCTTTGTACCCAATCCTGTATAAATGGACCTATATAAAAGTATCATTTTACTGAATCCCATGTAAATTGGTCAAAATACGGCAGAGTAATCGACCAAAAAATTCAAAAATTATGTTGTTTTTGTGAGCACTGACTCCCCTAAAAAGACTCAAAATGGGTGAATCCAACTTCTTCCTGTGTCAATGTGTTGGGCACATGAAAATTTATATTTGTGTCAGTTTTCATCTTGATTGCTGTAAATATGATTGCACACCTGAGCGCCTGCAGGAAGGGGCAAGAGGGGGATCACTTGACTCCCCTGAATTTTCAAAAAGAAAAAAAATTACAAGATATGTAAAATTATTCTTCTATGTTATTGGAAAATCATAAGGTATTTGTAGTTCGATTTTATAATTTTTTAAAACTTGAGTTACTTGACCCCTCCTAATGTTTTTTCTGTGAATGGCACTTGATTGCACGGAAGCCCAAAATATATATTTTTGGGTTGTTTTACTATTGACCCCATAAAAATCCTTTAAAAGGCCTAAATCAAAAAAAGTGAAAAAGTGTCTGAGCGTACTGGATCAAGGTATAACCCTATCAAAGTTCCAAGTCAATCCACCGAGAAATGAAAGAATGGCAGTGGATTGAAAAGTGTTTGGAAGAAGAAAAAGAAATTATACAAAAACAGTGTCTTTCTGAGTAGACATAAAAAAACAAAACAAGGGCAGGTGCTTAATGGTGCATGTGAAACTGATAATAGTAAAGTGAAGACTATATAAAAGTTTTCATTAGTTTAGTGTATTCCACTGAAAGTTAAACCAAGAACTTCTAACTTTAAAAATTACAGTGAAATGTTAATGTTAAGTAAAATTCAAATGTTAAAGATAAAAACATTAAACAAAGTTATGATTTAAGCAAACACTGTACTCAAAACTTAACCAAAGCACAGGCCCATAAGGAACTAAACTTATAAACAAAGCAAAGTAACCTAAAATCCCTAATATAGTAAATCCAAAATTGAAGTTAAACACTACTAAATGCTATAGTTATAAGTTTCACTATATTAAATAAAAGTAAAGTTCATGTTACAGTGGAAGTTATTAAACTTAGTTTGCAAAAGTTATTTTTTCAAAAATCCATAGAACACTTAAAAAACACTGTTACACACGAAATGCACTTCACATTAAAATCTGTATTCTCGAAAGCATGGCTGACACCTGATTTACTGAGAAGAGAAATACCATTTTATTTCCGGATGTCGTGTGCTATCTTCTCTGCAAGAAAATCAGTTAATTGCCTATTAGAGAATCCCTACTTGCATGCTCTCAAAACAAGAAAAATATTGCGTAAATGACTCTCGTCATACAAACTAAAAATTAAGAAATGATACTTTTGAAAAGAAATGTATATTAACTAAGGGGAGCAGGCACGTAATACTTTCTTATATGACACCATCAATACTAACAGTGTTTACTATAGCAGCAAAGTGTGATATCTCTAAGATTTATGGGAAAGAAGAGAAGTCCGAGCCCCTAAAAACGGGAGGTTTGCGAATCTTGTATGTGGGTGTATTTCCCGATGGGTATGGCAGATTGGCCAAAACAATGAAATGGGACTCAGATTTACACAAGGAATTGGTCTTTACTTGAAATCTTGACAGTTTACATAAAAATGACAATACGTTATTATACAATACTAAGCAAGTGATTGTATGTCTATGTATAAAGAAAAAGGTGTGTGGGACAAGCAAGGGTGATGAAGACTTTGTTAAATAATATGTTGTGCTAGCGTAACTAAGTTAGCATATAAAAGAGAAATAATCACAGTGTCCCTAAGTTAAAATGTAACACAACATAGTTAACTATTGCCTTAACCTTACTAAAAAACAGTAATACTGTATATTTTAAATAAAATCCTAAGCTCCTCTAGCCTGTAGAGCAACTTATACACTATTTGCTCACTGGCGAATTTAAACAAACAACTAAATTATAAGTGAAATCCAAGCAGTTGCCTCATAAACAAAAGTAAAAGTTAACTGAGGAGTTCTAGGAAAGTAAAAGTACACCAAAATATACAAACTTCTTGTTTGTTTGTTTTGAATTTCGCGCAAACTACACGAGGGCTATCTGCGCTAGCCGTCCCTAATTTAGCAGTGTAAGACTAGAGGGAAGGCAGCTAGTCATCACCATCCACCGCCAACTCTTGGGCTGCTCTTTTTACCAACGAATAGTGGGATTGATCGTCGCATATAACGCCCCCACGGCTGAAAGGGCGAGCATGTTTGGTGTGATGGGGATTCGAACCCGCGAGCAAAGCACCCTAACCACCTGGCCATGCCGGGCCACAAACTTCTTACTGACAATCGAAAGTGAGAACTTTAATAAAAGTACTCCCATAGAAGTTAAAGCTACAGAAACACTGCCCGAGTGCAAATGAATCTAATTGTTATTCTACTAAAGATTCTAACATTTATACAAGTAAAATCTGGTGAAGGTTGTAATAATTTGTGTAAAAGTCTGCTTGTTTCAGGTTCCAACCCTTAAATATGACAACAAATCCTCAAGGTTTTGACACACAAAAATAGTGGTTGATGTCTGTTAGATTAATGGACAGTGAAGATAATGGACGAGTCCACCCCAACTACTGCTTGATTTGCTAACAGGAATAACTTTGGGTGCTGATTAAAAGTCACAGTGTTATCCCTGCGAGAGAATCAGGCAAGAAGATACCAAACCCATTTGACCTAATAAGCCCTTGAAAAAGTTAAAGAATTTTATACAAAATGGATAACTACATAAAAAGAAGAATCGTCGAAAGTTGCTTAATCAGAAACCTGCCTAATTTCAACACTAAGGCCACTTTAAACTTAACAACTTCCTGAGTCCTTAAGGGAATTCCAAGATCAGGGGTCACGTAGGCGTTTGTTGACCATTTTTTTTTTCCTGCCAGAAGACAACGTGAGACTGAAGAGGGCGCACGAACTTGTCGTAACTAGTTTCTCTGATATCAGACTTCTGACAGTTTGTTCCGTTTACTGTGGTTTTTTCACTAATTGTTATACACGATCTTGTGTTATTTTATTATTATTATTACTATATTATCCACGAAGGAACAAATATATCTTAAACATCTTATCAAGCATCATCGTGACATTGGTGTACTCTACAGGAAGTTTGAAACACAGTTCCTGAAGGCAAAACGGGAAAAATTGCAAAGACAGTTTCTTATCATGTGTTTGAAGAACAAAGTTATTCCAAAAACTTTAGCACCAAAAATACTGAAGAAGAATCAATGACTTCCTTTTGGTAACCTTGAAGAATACATCTTAAAAGAAAGGACTGAGAAGATTAATCCCGAAATTAATGAGGCGTTTTATGCGTCACGTAAGGCGGCACGCATACTACCAGAATATACGACTCCAACACAAACGAGCAAGTTACACAAAATAGCCCACCCTGTAGTATGTTTATGACTTATCCCTTTCCTTTAAGAATGCGAACCCGAATATAGACTTAATATCAGACATTGTTAAGTCAGGCAAAGACAACAGTGAAGATATGAACCTCCTAACGAATAGCATAACTAGTGCATTATGTAATAATAATAAAAGTCACAAGTCATCCTTCCCCCCACTGTCTTTCTGAAGAAATAAGGAAATTGAAGTTGAACAACGATATTGTAATCACAAAGTCTGAAAAAACTAACAAAACCGCTTCTGAAAAAGAGTTAGAAGAACTTCTTATGGATGGGTATGTTTATGAAAAATTAAGCTCCGGTCCCTTACCTAAGATGGTGTCTGACTTTAACACACAACTATATACAATTCTTGGTTATTACCCAGATATTTTAAAAAAGTTAAAACATATTAATCCTTCCTTACCTTACCGTAAGGTTTGCCTAAAACATATAAAGAAGACTGTCCCCTTAGACCTATAATTTGTAACGTAGGTTCTATCACATACCCTTTATCTAAATGGTTAGCAGGACAACTATCCCCATTTGTTGGAAAAATCTCTTTGTGGCACATCCAAAACAGTTTAGATTTTGCGAACAAGATTAAAAACACTGAAAAATGTTAAGTTCTGACTTTGAAGCTTTATTTACCAACATAATCCTTAATCAACTTCACCGAACTATCAAGTTTAAAGTTGAATGGGAAGAGGAGGACCAACTTCCTTTTTTGGATGTTTTCATAACCAGAGAAAAACAGAACCAGTCCTCTTAGTATACCGTAAACCGACAAATTCTCTAAGTTATGTTCTGTTCACTTCTTTTCGTGTCACCATAAACAGGTCAAAACATCTATTATTTCTTCATTTTTTCTTAGAGCATATAGAATATGCCACCGGACAATCAACTACTGGTAATGTGAAATCACTTCATATTGGCTATAACACTAACATTGAACCCCTTGAGAAAATATTGAGGAAAAAAAAAACTTTAGAATCATATATACACCTGGAAAAAAGTTAAGCACCCCCAAATATTTTTCAGGATTGCTTATTGAAAATAAGGTTTAATTTTCATGATGTTGAGCAGTGTTCATAATTT
>NW_013670066.1:0-5780 GCF_000517525.1 Limulus polyphemus | reverse complement strand
TGGAAGTATGCGGCGCAGGGTTGCAGCAGTCATCCAGGCAAACGGTGGATATACCCGATATTGACTTTTCGATGACTAATTATCAATGTGTGGGTCATAATTGACATTTTGTAATGTGATTTGAAAATTCAATAACGTTTTTGAGCTTTCACTGACAATACTTATTAAAGATAATTTCAAGCATGAAAACTGTCCATATTTTGATGTTATGATATGTGAATTAAAAATTGTTATTTTACAGTGATAATCTTGTTTTCTTGTGCCCAATAATGCATAATTTCATTTGATAAACACGTTTAGATTGAATGGTAATTTATAATCAGTCACAAGAACGTCGAATCTGAATCACTTGAAAAAAACACGGGGGTGCTTAACTTTTTTCCAGGTGTATACATATATCCGAACACCATTAAAAATAACCTAACTTCAAACAGTAAAACACCTGAAGATAAAAAAACAAGGCGTTTTTATTATACCATGCTAATCTTGTGAGAAAGGTTATGTAGGTGAAACCGGAAGAAGTGTTGACACGAGAGTTTCTAAACTTAAATATGGAAACCAAAACAATGTCATTTTTCTTCATATGAGAGATTCTGGCCATCAAATTGATGGGAAACCAACAAGAATTTTATACAAAACGGATAATTACATAAAAGAAGAATCGTCGAAAGTTGCTTAATCAAAAACCTGCCTAATTTCAACACTTCCCAAGGCCACTTTAAACTTAACAACTTCCTGTGTCCTTAAGGGAATTTCAAGCTCAGAGGTCACGTAGGCGTTTGTTGACCAGATTTTCCTGCCTGAAGACAACGTGAGATTGAAGAGGGCGCACGAACGTGTCGAAACTAGTTTCTCCAATATCAAACTTCTGACAATTTATTCTCTTTTCTGTGATTTGTCACTGATGTTACTAAATGTTAAGTCACGTACTGCAAAAATGTTTTGAGTGTGTAATTAGATACTTATGAGTGTGTATGTCAATGCATACATATTTGACATTATCCATAGACCAGGTACACATTTTTCAGGCAAATAAAGAATGTATGGTTTTAAAAAAATTAAATTATGTACAGAGGGTTGGGTATATTGTATTAAAACGATTTTGAAGCCTCGCCACGTCATTGTAGTCACTGTTGATATATCTAGTCATTCTTTCTCATGAATCTTGACAACAGCCCTGTAGTGTATTTTCCATTGTAAAAGGCTCTGTCGGTTTACATTGTTAGCTAAACCTTGACCAGTTAGGATCTGTACTGACTGAGTTGGGTGTGGCCTATTATATAGCATGCCTGGATTTTGAATATCAAGATCCATGATTTGAATCTCATTGCCACAACCTCGCCAGCAATAGTACACCTTACAAGTAATTTTAAAGTACACGAAAATATCGGAGGAGACCATAATCCGCTTTCTTTTAAAATCAGTAACCCGAATTGGACAATGTCCAACAGCCATGACCAGCACCCCATAAACAATCCCAATTTTAAGAAAGTTAACTGGACCTTATTCAATCAATATTTAGACGATTTACCCTACCCCGTAACCTATGCTAACTCTAAAGATGATATCGAGCACTATTACCAGAACATCTCACAAGCCATAATCAAAACCATAGACAAGTTAGTTCCGAAAAATTACACTAAAACCACGCCCAACCACTGGCCATTAGCACCTGAAATGCAAGCTCCGTAAAGAATTCATAAACACCAAAAACCCTGCTATAAAAACTCAAATCAACTCAGTCAAAAAAGAAATAGAAAAGCTAATCAAAATTCAGCAATACAACAATTGGAACAACTTTTGCAACAAACTTGATAACCTTAAACCAGACCCGTCTATCCCTACGTTTAAAAGCATATGCTGTGAAAATAATGATACAGGCAACATATCATACGAAAACTTCACAGCCTCTACTGATAAGCAAAAACCAGAACTATTTGCACGCTAGTTTGTAAAAACATTTGTTACCCCACAAGATGCCAGATTCAATAGTAAGCACCAGGACAAAATTAACTCCTTTATCAATGCTAACACTACATCCTTTTCTATTTCTTTCCCGGTTAATACACTCCTAGTTCACCACAGGACATATCTATCCCTATCACCACACCTGAAGTTAAAATTCATTTGAAAAACCTCAAAAACAAAGCTTCTGGCAATGATAAAATCCCCAACATAATTCTAAAAAATGCATCCCCCAAACTTCTGTCACATCTCACTAACCTATATAATCTATCCCTTTTCTCTGGTTATCTCCCCAATGCATGGAAGTCAGCTGTCGTCACGATTATCCCCAAAAAAGGTACTCAATCAAAAAATCCAAGCGATTTCAGACCCATCAGTTTAATTAACTGCACAGGCAAACTTCTAGAGAAAATTATAACGACAAGGTTATTATGGATGTTAGAAAACAACAATACACTATCATACATTCAGAATGCAGGACGCAAAAACAGACAGACTGCAGACCACCTCGTACGATTAACTGAGACCACGTTTACAGTATTTAATAAACTACAAGCCACTATTGCCACTTTCTTAGACGTACAAAAAGCCTTTGACACGGTCTGGCACAACGGACTTAAGTACAAATTAATAAAGCACAAAATACCCAGACATTCACAAAATGGATTTTTAACTTCTTAGATAATAGAGCTGCGAAAGTTAAAATCAACACATCAGTCTTACAACCCTTCACGTTTAACGCAGGGGTCTGTCTTAAGCCCTCCGCTGTATATACTCTTCGTTAACGATCTACCGCAGCCAACCACACCACACAATACGCCGATGATATAGCACTATGGAGTACCTCCTGGGACCCTCCACTACCGGCAAAGAAAATTCAAACAGCCCTCGACAAAATCACACAGTGGTGCAACAAATGGAGGATAATACTCAATCCCACTAAAACCCAAGCAATTATACTTTTCCGAAGATTAAACAAAAGACTTAAGCGTGTCAAGTTAGCTAAATTGAGCCTCTACAATAACCGATCTCGTTCTCTAAATCTTCTAAATTCTTAGGAATAACCCCAAACTAACTTGGCACACACATTTTGAGGAAATTAGCAAGAAAATTAAAACTAGAATAGCTTACCTCCACAAGATAAGTCACCACGCTCACGGATGCAGACCACAGATAATAATGTACATTTATAAAACATTTATCAGACCTTTTATACACTGTGACTCTATGATAACTTGTAATATGAATAACAACCAACGGTTGATACTCCAAAAATTACAAAATAGTGTAATACGTCTTGCCCACCGCCTCCCTCACTACACACCGGCATGCTATGTTGAAAAACACACCTCACTACACACAATACAAGAACGCATTTCTAAACTTGCCGCCAAATACTACAAAAAAGCCACCAACCGGAATTCACTCACAGCCGAATTTCATAAAATTGCCGCCACCCCCAAACCATGGTGCAAATATCTATCCCCGTATAACATGTTACACAACACCACTATCCCACCACCGTGATCTACAAAACTACACCACAAATATCTATCCCCATATAACATAATACACAACACCACTATCACACCACCGTGATCTACAAAACTACACCACAAATATCTATCCCCATACAACATGATACACAACACAACTATCACACCACCGTGATCTACAAAACTACACCACAAATATCTATCCTCATACAACATGATACACAACACCACTATCACACCACCATGATCCACAAAACTACACCACAAATATCTATCCCCATACAACATGATACACAACACCACTATCATACCACCATGATCCACAAAACTACACCACAAATATCTATCCCCATACAACATGATACACAACACCACTATCACACCACCGTGATCTACAAAACTACACCACAAATATCTATCCCCATACAACATGATACACAACACCACTATCACACCACCATGATCTACAAAACTACACCACAAATACCTATCCCCATACAACATGATACACAACACCACTATCACACCATCGTGATCTTTAAAACTACTAAAAAGTATATTATATTCTATGTATAACTATTTCACTATTCAGTCTCTTTCCAGATCCTCATCCCTTCAATAGCTCTTCACTCGGGCACTAGTCGGGCTTTTCTTTCGGTCCCGACTAGTGAAAGTGGGTTTTCTCGGGGTACTCCCGTCCCCCCCCCCCACACACACCAAATTCTTAGGCATTGGATCTATAGATCCCAGCCATGGCACTTAGATCCACTGATCCCTGCCAGGCCCTGTAAAGGTCCGTTTGATCAGTTTGTTTCGATAACTTGTCAACAACGGCTGCCGACTTGCTCCTTCTACAAGATCAACTGGCCTCTGCTACGCCTTGGACTTGCCTTTACTACCGCCCACTTGCCTCATCATCATATTTTTTGTTCGTTCCTTTTACTTATTTCTTTATTATTATTATTAATTTTTCATTTATTTATTTTCCTACCTCTTCGCCCATATGGCTCATTAAAACGCTGACCACTCATTGAACTTTAACCTCTAGCCTCAAGCAAGGTGAAGGAGGATTGCTAACCTTCGAACACCCCTGATTATTAATTATTTCCTCTGAAATAATTAAGTTTAAATCAAAATAACTGCCAGAAATATACAAATATACTCATAGCCACAGAAACATGTTCTACACTTTGAGGTTCTTGAGGCACTATATGATTGTTTGTCAAATTCTACTAATTGATCAGACAAGAGTAGCGTGTCTTATATGTTTTATCATTTGAAAGTTAAGAATAGATTTGGGCAAATATTCTTTGTGTACTTTTTCTAAAAAAAATGTGAAATAAACAAACTAAGCTAACATGTACCTTACAACCCTGACTTTTGTTATAAAAAGCTGTAAGTCTTGACCACTAGATATCTTGGTTTTGATATTGAAGAGCTTATTAAGCCTGATATATCTGTGTGCCAATATAATGGAGAAGTTTTTTCTGTACTACAAAGGCTCGGGCCCAATTTCAGTAACTTTTTTAAAGCTTTTTCTTGAGCCAGTTGCCCCCAGTGGCACAGCGGTATGTCTGCAGACTTACACCGCTAGAAACCGGGTTTAGATACTCGTGGTGGGCAGAGCACAGATAGCCCTTTGTGTAGCTTTGTGCTTAACTACAAACAAACAAACAAACTTGAGCCAGTTAAAATTGGCTTCCAGCAGCCCAGACCTATAGTCATTGAGAGACTGCTCAATCTCTCAGCAGTCTGAGATATCCATGTACAGCTGACCATCGTAGCTAAATGAGACAACCGGAGACATCCTAGAGACCTAGACCATACTTTTGGCCGTCACATTCTCAGCTTCTGACAAATTTACTGATGAGACATCTGCTAAATAAGAAGAAAAGTGTTGATGCCAGTAAATGATGCCAAATCTAGCTAGAATAAGGGTGAAGTGTTCTCCCACCTCAACCTGTCTAAAACCTGTCTTCGTAACCCTCAAAGTCCTTAAAACTTGAAGCCATAGATAAAAATCCTGGTGGATCTGAGCAAGACAGTCATTGAATGTTAGCATGGATATTACCAAGATCAGTCCGCTACCAAATGGACACAGTCCTGGGCCATATGTCAAACGGAGTTAAGACACCAACGTGGAAAGAACAGCAGCAAGGAGAATTATCGACTAAAGCAGAAAATTTCCCTCCTCCTTAAGCATGTACAGAGGACCATAAGTGACCATATTGTTGCGTCAGCGAAATCACATGCCTATTGTGGCGCCGCGTTTCTAGAACTATCCTGTACCTTGGCGAATGCGCTAGCATTTACTAGATA
>NW_013670065.1:92882-96254 GCF_000517525.1 Limulus polyphemus | reverse complement strand
TTTAGTGTGACGAGGATTCGAACCCGCGACTCAAAGATTGCGAGTCGAGAACCTAACCACCATGCCATGCCGGGCCCTTTCATTAGGCCTTTATTTTGAATACATTCCATACGCAGTTTTAATTTTTTTATGCCCCCCCCCCCACCATTGGCGCAGCGGCACGTGTACGGACTTATACTGCTAGAAACTGGGTTTCGATACACTGAAAATATTAATTCAGTTCACTTATCTTCGTGATAATCTTATGCTTTTAGAACCCAGTTTGGCCTAGGCCATTTTTTTTGTCAAAAATTAAGAATTTGTTTAATAATAAAAACACGAGTTTCTTTGTTGATTTAAAATTTTAGCGCAGGCTGTGCAAAGAGTTATACGCGCATAGCTGTTCCTAATTTTGGTCTGATGCACTAGAGAGGAAATAGATAGTCAATAGATTTTACAGTCAATACTTGGCCTACTATTGTCTGACCAAATAGTGAACTTTGACTGTCATTGGTACAGCGCACACTCGAACTCAAAGTTCTGAATGTTTGCGCGTCAACGAGACAGGAACCATAAACTTTCGGATTTACAGAGTCCCGACAGGATAATGATATTTTAACCTAATAAAATATATCTTCTGGCCTTATTATAATTATAGACTTCTTCACAAATCGTTAAGCCTTTTTTTTAGGTTATTCTAAATCTAAACTTTAAACTTAAAATAACGTAAGACAACACGCGATTTTTAACTAATCACAGAAAAAAAAAACACGTACAAGTTCATATTTTAACAGCTTGCTTGTCTTCTTCGTGCAATCTGGATTCAGGTGAGACACGTGGATATTTCTGTGTATTTTAGCATCATTTTGTAGTTTTCTTAAGATTCCTCGCAAGGTTTATTTTCGTTACCTTTTAGACGTTCAAATATTTAGTTCATATCTGTTATTTCTATTGCTAAGGGCTCAGTGGAAGCTGCTTGTGTAAAAGGGCTCAAAGGCAGTAGAATAAGACTCGTAATTCAAAAGCAGATGATAAACAGGTACTTCTTATGTTTTGTTTGGCTCGAACCATTTCTCTGTCGTACTGCAAAGTTCTTTCTTCTAATACCGAACTTTCCTCTCCCCCCTCTATCTCTTATATGTTTCTATTTTGTGATCACCGAAACTAAGTCACTTTAATTTGTGTGTCTCATTTTCGAAAAATAACGAACATTTCCGATAAAAATAATCGTGATAGAAGGAAGATAAAACCCGGAGTTAAATGAGGTAAAAACTTTAGTGAATTGCATCAGGCTCTGAAGTGGTACAGGTGTTAAAATGTTGTAGTTACTCCGCTTCTTATGCTATAAATGATTATGTTGAGAGACGTGTCTTTTTTTAAAAGGTGTTAGGAAACGATTTTGTAAGTTTCACCTTTTCTGATAAATATGCATGTTGGAAATTATTAAAGTAAATGAGAATCTGGAGTTCCTTGGAGTTCCATTCTGATTTTTAAGCATAAAACTAAATTTGTTTAACTTAAAAGTGAATTGTTTTAAATACGTTTTACATAGAAAGTAGTAATTTCTCACGAACTACATTTGTAAATAAACTCGAAATAAATGTGTTGAACGTATTAATACATTCGGTTGAACATTAAAAACGTACTCGTGTAAACACACAAAAAATACGCTTGTAATGTGAATTTTTAAAATAATTAAACGAAATATTGCTGAATGATCAGTTAAAATTAACGAAAAACAAATGTTTCAAGTTTTGGTGTATTATTCTTACCATTCTATAAAACCCTGTGTAAGCATGTATATATTTATATATATATATGTATATGCAAAGACGCGTTACGCCATCTGTTGGGAATGTTTGTCGTTTAATGGAGAAGGTTATAGTACGCTCGGTTATTCTAGGGTTGACACCCCTCACCCGACTCCCCAGTTAGGTTGCACGCTCGGTTATTCTAGGGTTGACACCCCTCACCCGACTCCCCAGTGGCTCACAGCAAGTCGTCTGAGATCTTATATTATAATGTTAAAAGTTAGGTTGCACGCTCGGTTATTCTAGGGTTGACACCCCTCACCCGACTCCCCAGTGGCTCACAGCAAGTCGTCTGAGAGCTTATATTATAATGTTAAAAGTTAGGTTTTGATACCCACAGTGGGCAGAGCACAAACGGCCCATTGCGTAGTTTTGTGCTTAAAAAAGAAACAAACTTATTATACCGACGTATTTAAATATATTAGCGACGAGATAGTCAGATGAACCAAAACTTCTCTTTTTTTAAACGATAACTAAGAAGAAATGAAACTAATGGGTCAAGTCATTTAATAAACTTATCTTTATAAAACTGTCGTTGGTGGTTTTTTTTTACATGAGCTACGATACTTCAGAGACTGATCGCAAAACCAAGTTACTAAAAAATTATAATTGCATTTAGTCGACTTTCGTTATAGTGCTTTATCTTCTGTTCCTTACTGATTGTCCAGTGAAAAGTCACATTGTATTGTCCCCTATTGATTGTCCCGTGAAAAGTCATATTGTATTGTCCTGTATTGATTGTCTCGTAAAAAGTCATATTGTATTGTTCCCTACTGATTGTCCCGTGAAAAGTCATATTGTATTGTCCTGTATTGATTGTCTCGTAAAAGTCATATTGTATTGTCCCTACTGATTGTCCCGTGAAAAGTCATATTGTATTGTCCCTACTGATTGTCCCGTGAAAAGTCATATTGTATTGTCCTCTACTGATTGTTCCGTGAAAAGTCATATTGTATTGTCCCCTACTGATTGTCCCGTAAAAAGTCACATTGTATTGTCCTCTACTGATTGTCTCGTAAAAAGTCACATGTATTGTCCTTTACTGATTGTCTCGTGAAACGTCACATTGTATTGTTCCCTACTGGTTGTCCCGTGAAAACAAGTCATATTGTATTGTCCCCTACTGATTGTCCCGTGAAAAGTCATATTGTATTGTCCCTACTGGTTGTCTCGTGAAAAGTCACATTGTATTGTCCCTCTACTGATTGTCCCGTGAAAAGTCACATGTATTGTCCTCTACTGATTGTCTTGTGAAAAGTCACATTGTATTGTTCCCTACTGGTTGTCCCGTGAAAAGTCACATTGTATTGTTCCCTACTGGTTGTCCCGTATAAAGTCATATTGTATTGTCCCCTACTGATTGTCCCGTGAAAAGTCATATTGTATTGTCCCCTACTGATTGTCCCATAAAAAGTCACATGTATTGTCCTTTACTGATTGTCTCGTGAAACGTCACATTGTATTGTCCTCTACTGATTGTCTCGTGAAAAGTCATATTGTATTGTCCCCTACTGATTGTCCCGTGAAAAGTCATATTGTATTGTCCCCTACTGATTGTCCCATAAAAAGTCACATGTATTGT
>NW_013670065.1:83192-91993 GCF_000517525.1 Limulus polyphemus | reverse complement strand
GCTGTTCTGATAAACACTGGTCTTGTTTAACACGCTGTTCTGATAAACACTGGTCTTGTTTAACACGCTGTTCTGATAAACACTGGTCTTGTTTAACACGCTGTTCTGATAAAAACTGGTCTTGTTTTCAGTTTCTTTGATCTATCTTATATTTCCAATGAATTCGTGATCCTTCTCAGGAATAAGTAGACTGTGATAGTTTGGGCTCGACACGCGTTCCAATAACATTCTATACTCAAACAGTCATCATCTTTAAAATCAATTTATGCATATCAACACCTGAATCTTGAGTAAAAAAAAAAACACTCAATAATCAAGTAGGATTACCAGGAATTAGAAACGTTTGTTTTAGAAAAATTCTCATATTGTTTTTTAGAAATACTATTTAAAATATTGTTTATCCTTTTGTTCTTCAATGAGACACAAGGCAACAAATGTCGGGTAACATTTAAAATTTTTACACCTTTATAAGGTTTCAAAATAACTAAAAGTTATTTGTTACAACGAATGGATGAAATAGTGGGATTGACCGTCACATTATAACGCCCCCACGGCTGAAAGGCCGAGTCGAGCGCCCTAACCACCTGGACGTGTCGGGCCACAACAACTTAAATTAAAACTTTTAATTGTGTTTAAAACTTACGTCTTTTCGTAATAAAACAGCAAAGTGTAGCTATCAAAGTTTCTATATTTTAACGCATGATTATACTAAATTCCTAATGTTTGTTAAATACAAGTCTTAAAAATTTATTTGTTTGTAGTTAAATAAAAAGATACGTAATGGGCTATCTCTGCTGTGCCCACCACGGGTATCGAAGGCTACATCTCAGCAATAATTAAAATTATCAAAAAAAAGTTAGTATCTATAGTTTAATTGGATTGGAAAGCTCGATCAGGATAAGGAACATTCTGAAAAATCTCGTGCTGAGAAACTTTGGAAATCCCTGCCTTTGTTATGCTTTTATCTTACTCTGTTCTTTAATAAAACTACCTAACCGGTTTCAGGACGGTCTTGTTTGTTGGAGGCATTTGCAAACGTTACACACTTGAGTCAGATGTTGAGTTGTTGATTTGTTATTTGTAAATGCCCAACAACAGATATGTATGATCCTCAATATTGAACATAACAAGAGAAGCCCGTTCAACTTTTCAAACCCAACAGAGATGTAAAAGTTTTTGCCAGAGAACAACTTTATCGTGCAATATTTAGAGGATTAATCACACTATACAATAACAATGTTCCATGCTACCCTTGAAACTCCTTTTTATGTCATAGAATGTGCTCAGTCTGATGGCCATGATTAGGCCTCACACCGCAATTTCCACTGACATTGTATACTTTCGCCGAAACTTATTACAATCGTAGATCACGTATCTTGACAAATAATCCACGTCGGGTTCCAAGAACATACTTAAGCAGACCAAAGTATTTAACTGGTATGTGATCGAATTGCTGTGATTCTAATTTCTTCGAAAATATCCTTCTCCTGAAAACAGACGCTGATTTCGAGATGCAGCTTGTGAACTTTATTTGGGATCAAAGGGTTCTCTTTCATAACCACAGGTTTCAAAACCTATTGCCGTTCTAAACTATGTGCGAGTTTTCTACCTGTAGCAACATACCCTCGCATAAATATTAACCCTTTTTTGTCGATGTTTAAGGATTTATTTATTAACTTGGAACTAAAGATTTAATTTGAAGAACAGATATATCGCGCTTATTGTTCAAGATTATTATTATGTAAACGCTAAAAGGTGGACACTCAATCGTCTTCAACAATGCGTTCCCTCACTAGGCAAATTTGAAATAAGTCCTCATGAGAAACCATTATTAAAAATGAGTTCCTCAGAACATAACACGATGTCTTAATTAGTTAATACCACGTTCAATTACTTGATCATTAAATTAATGTTCTGAATTGTTTCGTGTAACGACGACGTTCCATAATATATGAGTTTCAGGTGTGTTTACAGCAGTGTGACTATTACAAAATGAGATTTAAAATCACTTTAAAGTCCACACGTCAGTAGTTGATTCTAGTGTTTCTTTTCTTTACAGGTTTAATGTTTAACCTTTGTTTGTTTGTTTTAGAGTAAAGCCACATTGGGCTATCTGCTGCGTCTACCGCGGGTAATCGAACCCCAGATTTTAGCGTTCTAAGTACATAGACTTACTGCTGTCTCACCGGGGGATTGTTTAAACTTATTAAACAGTTGTAAAGCATTTAGAGACTGTGGTTACAGACCCTATCTTTGCATGGCATATCGGGATTAGGCCTAGCATAGTAGCGGTTAACGTACCGAGCTGAAGATCAGCAGGTCGAAGGTTTATTTCCTTCTTGTAGGTACCGGTTGCTGTTGACTGGTTGTCCTCCTCTGGTCACCAGACGTATATTATGTGTGGCTATGCTTGAACAAACATTTCTTTTATTTTAAAAATATTTTTGACCCATTTTTCCTGCTGTAAATGCATTTGCATTCTGTTTCTTAATTGCTTTAAATGTTGTAACATTTGAAATATCGTTAATTTTATATGTGGCATTGGTTTATCAGAGTATTTTATTCCGTGCTGGTAACACTGACTCATATCTTATAAGTAGAAAATATTTATTAATATTCAGTATCTTCTCCGACAAAAATCTGAAAATCTTATTTCTGATGCTTCAACTCAGTCAACCGAATAATTTCTTTATAATCGTGGCTTTTTTAAGTAATTTACTTGTTGAAATTTAAATATTTACAATTGTTGGCCTTCAATATAGAGATCTAATTACAGCTGCGGCTATTGAGAATCTAGAAAAAATAGTATATATTTTAGCCGCGGCATAGCGGCTCATAGAATGGCTCTGAGATTTTTTCAAGCACAAAAGTTTAGCTCATAGCTCCATCTCTTGACTGATTTCTAAAAGAAGTTTAAAAGTAATTTCACTTTCATATTTTTCTGCATACTTAATCCATCAGTCAACTCTGCAAACAGTGGTATTATTTACCATTTTCTCAGCTCACATGAGGTTGTTTGTTTTAGTGCAAATTTATATGATCTACTATCCACGCCGTGACCGTCGCAGAGATCGAGCCTCAAATCTTAGCTTTACAATTTTAATACTAGATGTCAATTATCGTTACTACTGTTGCCCAGATACCTATTTTAAACCGGCGTTCCACAGTTTAACGAATATTTATAGCTCAGTACATTGTTGCTTAGTAAGGGGGCTGAAAGCTCGCAAATAAAAATATTTTAACGCAAAGAAAAGTCCGCGTATAATTCTACGTTCTTTTCTGTTTTTATCTTTTATGCATTTTTACAAATTATGCATGGCTTTTTGATTGGAACCCCATTGAATCTAATACCATAATGTCAATAAATCCAAATACAATGCAATATGTTTTAATTACCTAGTAAAATTTGTTAAATATAATTGCTGGGTGCTTATCAAAACAAGTTAACTGTATTGGCTTTCCAATATGTCGACGTTTACATAATTGTCGGGTTGTTATGGTAAGCCGGTAGCCAATAAATAGAGTGACACCAAACAAATCGTCGATGTGTCTCATGATATTAGTTTGATTGTTTCAGCTACACGAGGGCTATCTGCGCACAGCCCTTCCTAATTTGGAGCTAAAAGAATATGAAAAAGACAATTAGTCAAGAGCACTCCTTTCCAATTCTTGTATGACTGAATAGAGACTGTATGACACTATCTCTCTTACACGTGCGCCTACCGCCTTAAAGGGAGGATCGAGCTTTTTGCTGAAATGGGTCCATAAATTCTCGGATTCATCCCAATCAAGCTAACCACTAAGCCACACTCGGCCCCAAGTTATAAAAATATGTTTGTTTGTTTGAAGTTAAGCACAAAGCTACACAATGGGCTATCGGTGCTCTGCCCACAACGGGTATCGAAACCCGGTTTCTAGCGTGGTAAGTTCGCAGACATACCACTATGCCATTGGGGGGCATAAAAATATGTACAAAAGGCGTAGGATAAAGTGTAATTTCTCCGATATTAATGTAACTAGTCCCGGTATGGCCAGGTGGTTAGGGCGCTTGACTCCCAATCTGAGGGTGGCGGGTTTGAGTCCCAGTCCCACCAAACATGCTCGCCCTTTCAGCCGTGAGGGCGTTATATTGTGACGGTCAATTCCACTATTCGTTGGTAGAAGAGTAGCCCAAGAGTTGGCGGTGGGTGGTCTTCCCTCTAGTCTTACACTGCTAAATTAGGGACGGCTAGCGCAGATAGCCCTCGTGTAGCTTTGCGTGAAATTCAAACCAGTTAATGCAACTAAATCTATATTCTCGATTCTTTCATGAGAAACTTATTTCTCACAAATCTCTGTCGTATTTTTAAATACCAATATAACTCACCAAGTCATTTTCCCAGTTTATCCCTTAATCTTTTCTTTTTTTCCTAGTTGTTCTAGGACTAGCATTGATCTAAACGGATTCAATTTTTGTTTTGTTTTTGGCTACCATGTTATCTTGACAACCACGACATTTTCAAAGTGTTAGAAAATAAATTACGTACAAAAAAATGGCCCAAAAGTACGTGTAAAGTAAAACGGATTTAAAAGCCTAGTAATCAATCAGAGTCTACATTAAATTGCTTTTTTGTATATTGAACAGTATTCATAACTTGTGTTGTGATTGTTGACTGAACATTTTCTTCGATAGTAAAATACGTACAAAACGCTTTATCAGAATGATTCATACATTCTCTGTTAGCTTCATATGATAAATATTAGGGGGTGTGGCGTGATGTCCATTGGCTCAGTCACTGTGGCTACAACGACATGGAAAGGAACAGGAGGACTTTTAATTGGTTTGATGGTTTTTTTTATTTCGCGCAAAGCTACACGAGGGCTATCTGCGCTAGCTGTTCCTAATTTAGCAGTGTAAGATTAGAGGAAAGGCAGCTAGTCATCACCACCCACCGCCAACTCAGATAGCACTGTTACGTGTGTTTGTTTGTTTGTTTCCTGTTCAGCACAAAGTTACACAATTGGCTATCTCTGCTCTGCATACCGCAGGTATCGAAACTCGATTTTTAGCGTTATAATAGATCAGATGTACCGTTGCGTGTGGGATTTTTCTACTGTAAGTTAGAGAACAGAAAGATGTTTATCTGAACCACGTGTTCGAGTGCGAAAAGAAGACAATACGATTCGTTTTCCACTCAAGTTATAGACGCCATAATACGATAGAACCTCCTCTACCGGTTAGAGCATTTGTCAGTTCAGCTAAGACTAGTTCAGCATTGTTCAATTAAGATAAATTTATTTCGTTTATGTTTGTTTGTTTTCTGAATTTCGCACAAAGCTACACGAGGACTATCTCCGCTAGCCGTCTCTAATTTATCAGTGTAAGACTAGAGGGAAGACCACCCACCGCCAACTCTTGGGTTACTCTTTTACCAACGAATAGTGGGATTGACCGTTATATTATAACGCTCCCAAGGATGAAATGGCGAGCATGTTTCGTGAGACGGGGATTCGAACCTGCGACTCTCAGATTGCGAGTCTAGCGCCCTAACCACCTGGCCAGGCCGGGGCCTCACTCAATAAATTAAGTAGAATTGATATTTGTAACTGAAATTTATGATATTCAAAGAAACAAGTTGTTTTCTATCATCTTCTATTATCGTATAACTTGTTCGATTTCTGACGATTATAGTATATTCTAAGTATTTAATGAATTAATTAATTTTCTGCGTTGAGTTAATCTGATAATTATCACGTAAAACTGAAATATAAAAAGTACATATATATATGTATGTATCTTCAAAGGCTTTTTTTGAGTCAAACGACATTTGGAGGACTTAAGTGGAATGGCACAACTGATATAGTTATTTGAGCGCACGAAACAGTTACAGTCTGTAGAGTAACTACGTTTCCATTATGTGGCTTCAAAATAGGAGCTTTATTTCACAAAAAACTTGGGACGGGGAAGAGGAGCAGAGAAGACTGACTTCGCAGGGGCTCCTCAATTCATCTGCGAACCCTACGCTAAGGCGTAATTTCCGTATATACATATATAAATCTAGCCTGTCCAGAAATGTGTAACAAAAACTGCCATTTTGGACCCCCCTTCTGAACTTGATGGGTATAGCCGCTCTTCTCGGCCCCCCTCTCCCCTTACCAAATGACGCCCCCTGCTTCAAAATGACTGATGCACAAGGGATGAATAGCGTCACGTGATTCATAAAAGCAGTTTTTGATATAGATTTGGAGAATGAGTTTTAAAAGCGTATACTGTGTAGATCAACGGACGATGAGGCTAAAGAAAAAACGTATAACATCTGGGCGTGGTCGTGCTCAGCATTTAGAACAAGGCGTTTTGATTTGTTAAATATTTAATATATCAATAGTTTTGAGTTAATAACGCTGGTAACGATTTTGAAACAACTTTAGTTTCAGTAATATATGAATAAACTTTTATACAAAGGACAATTAAAATGAGTTTAACCTTTTTCTTCTGTAATTTCAATTTAAGTAAAAGAAATGACGTTTCATAATTAGGGCTGATATGATACGTATTACAAACGGTTTGTTACACAGTCTGACAGTCTTGACAATAAAACTCAATGAGAAACAGATGTATAATAGTAAGAGCTTTAAGTTATTTAGTGTAAGCAAATGTAGTTTCTTGCTACAATTTAAAGTAATTCTGGAAAGAAAAAAGGAAATTTTGATTTATTTTGTATTTTTATGGTGATTACGAGACTAGTCAAAATGACCGACTTCACATAAAATTAGGGTAGTGAATATAGCAGATAAAATATGAAGATTTATCGAAAAAAAAGGTTGGAAATTTATTTTGAAGGTTTTAGAGATTACACATAATAAATTTGTTAATTTTTAGATGGAAAAAGTATTTCTTAATCTAAACATGATAATCGCTTTACATTAGGAGCAGTGACTACTTCGTCTCCATATATTAAAACATTAAATTTTAGCAAAAATACTTTATTAGAAATTCAGTTTTTTTTCTGTACAAAATACTTATGATGTTTACTGGCAGCTAGTCATCACCACCCACCGCCAACTCTTGGGCTACTCTTTTACAAACGAATAGTGGAATTGACAGTCACATTATAACGCCCCCACGGCTGAACGGGCGAGCATGTTTGGTGGGTCGAGGGATTCGAACTCGCGACCCTCAGATTGCAAGTCTAGCACTCTAACCACCTGGCCATGCCGGGCCAACTCAGTCGTTAATTAAATAGTTTGCTTACTTAACAATACATTTGTAATGAAATTATAAAATAATGTTGCATTTGTCCCCATATTCACATATTATATTCCATTTCTATAGCTTGTGGAAAAATTTTTGTGCATGTAAACTTTTAAAATTTACGTTTAACGTATAAAAAAAAACATTAGAGTAGAAGTCCTACAAGTAATTATGAAACATACTGTAAAATATAAAGTCGGCAATGCTGAATTACTAATTATACAGTCCCCCAATGGCACAGCGGTATGTCTGCGGACTTAGAACGCTAGAAACCGGGTTTAGATACCTGTGGTTTGCAGAGCAGAGATAGATCATTGTGTAGCTTAAGTTAAAAAACAAACTAATCACACGATATCATAACTCCTCAAATTAAATTTCTTAACTTTCTTTTACGAATTCTGTGGCTGACAATAATCTAGAAATCACTAAAGATTTAGAAGTCTTCACGGGTAGTGTAAATCGTTGATTAAGAAATGAAAACATTAATCTTTCTTTTTCTTAAACGTGTTTTTTTTTTTTCAAGCAATCGCGTCTGTTTTTAGATACCTCCCTCGAACATGAATTTGTAGTTGATTTAAATCGCTGTGGTGAGCACTTTATTAATCTACAGATACTTGAGAACCTAGCATGTGTTTGACTTGATTGTTGAAACGAAATTCTTAAGGGTATGAATCGGGAAAACTCGATCAATTTACGAGTGTCTTAAAGTTTACACAGATGGAATATTTATGATAACTGGAACTGGCATATAACGATTAGCCTTATTAAAACAGAAATGGAAAGAGAGCAAAATTGTTGTTTTGGCTTTGAAGAAATGCAAATAAAATATTAGAACTTTGATTAGAACGATTAGAACTTTGAGAATATAGTCTGTAAAGAATTTTAACAGGAAAATATATATATATATTATAGGGCTATGTTCAATAAATCGTGAATCCCTAAACATTTGAAATTAAAGTATTCTCAACTTCACGCCCTCTAGTGGCTCAGCAGTAAGTCTGTGGTTTTACAACGCTAAAATCGGGTTTCAATAATCGTGGTGGACAGATCACAGATAGTCCTTTGTGTTTAACAATAACCAAAACCAAACCAACTTCAGTGTAAAGTTCTTTATAAATTAATATATATAGATAATATTTCGTATTTGGTGTTCTTCTTTTTTAATATTTGTTGTCCAACTTTGGATTATTAAACAAACAAATGCTCCCTCATCTCCCAATGGCTCAGTGATAAGTCTGCGGATTTATAACGGGAAAAATCGGGCTTCGACTTTATGTCGGTTGTGGTTATCGCACGACTCGCTCATTTGCATATTCAAAATAGTTTTTATATATTGTTACGTCTCCGTTTGTTAATTGATTTTTCCGTAACTTCGTTCCGATGAAACTTTAACGACACAAGTCCTTACTTAATAAAACTGGTTTATTCTTTCCGAATATAACTTTACGATACACTTAATTTCAATATTCGCGCTAAAACAAACACTATAACGAACGAACGTTAACTTCAACAATACTCTGTGACTGCAGTTCAGTTACTCACTATCTACACACACATTAATTCCCGTCAC
>NW_013670065.1:80540-82306 GCF_000517525.1 Limulus polyphemus | reverse complement strand
CAAAGTTACACTTGGCGCCTACACTAATATTACATACTCCCTAAGAACGAATTGCAAAGTTACACTTGGCGCCTACACTAATATTACATACTCCCTAAGAACGAATTGCAAAGTTACACTTGTCGCCTACACTAATATTACATACTCCCTAAGAACGAATTGCCTACACCTAAAGCTACCATTTCTATATATATATTGATAAATTTATTGTTGTTTTATTTAATTGTCTATGGACGAACGCCATAAAAACAGGTCACGCCTCTTTACGATCTAGGCAGAAATGAAAGATGGATTTAGTAGCAATATCATAAAAACCTTTATAAATAGATAGATAGATCAACGATCTGTTTAATATAAAGTCAACAGAAATAAACAGAACGAGAAAAATCTGTTCTTTTTATCTGTCTACACACGTGTTCAAATTGTATTCATTTTTATGTATGATATAAACAATGGATATCCAGTCGACCTATTATTTTATTAACCCATTTATACACACATACATTTGCCCTCCAATGGCACAGCGGAATGTCTGCGGACTTACAACGCTAGAAACCGGGTTTCGATACCCGTGTTGGGCAGAGCACAGATAACTCATTGTGTAGCTTTGTGCTTAACTTCAAGCACGCAAACAGACCATTACAAGAATATGTCGGTAAAACTGTTTCATTGTGTTACAAGAGGAATTGTTTAAAAAAGATTGTAGAAATTTTCTTCTTTGTTTACATTGTTGTTTGTTCATCACACTATTACAGAATAACTTCGTTATACATAACTTTAAATACATAATTTGCTATTCCATATACTGTTATCATTCATTGTTCCAGTTTATCTTCTAGTTAGATAATTATTGTCATTTCTCATCTCATGATAATAATATGTAATAATTATCATAATATATTATTTGTTGAAAACTTTTAAAAAATGTAGTATTTTTGGAAAGTTAAAACTTCAAAAACAATGATAATAAAGTAGAAAAATTGTTCCTTACTTTACACAAAACAACACATTTTGTTATTGGCTTTACACAGAGCAACACATCTTGTTATTTACTTTACAAAAAGCAACATATCTTACACAAATGATAATGGCACGACGAATCAGATTTGCCTGTACTTTCTAGTAGTCAGGGTGCCATCAATTGCGTGTAAATTCCACAGACCTGAGAATTTAAACTTCATGTAAGTTTTTTGGTTTTAATAACACAATTCCCATAATTTAGCTACGCAGATTTCGAAAGTAATACTCAATTTGTTCTATCACGTAAGGATTTTTTACAAATCGAGAAGAAAAAAACTCTTACTTGAATCAAATTATTAGTTCGTTTACCACAATGAAAAATTTTAATTATTAGGTTTGTTAACAAAATACAAAGAAACTGAAGAAAAGGGAAGAACATTGATATCAAACGAATATGCATCCTCGTTCGTCCTGATTTTTTTGTGTGTGAAATCTACATCTTTTAGTCTCAAAACTACGTGTTGTGGTCTTTCTTTTATGTATTGCGTTATGACATTTTGTGAAAAATCTGTACATGATTGACAAAAATGGATATAATTTTTGGATTCAGCATACAGGAATTACTGTATGACATGTATAAATTTCAAGACAATAAAATCATCGCCGGCCTGTGTCACCAACATCATTGGTTAAAATACAGCCCTAAACTTGTACTAAGCTCCCCACCATACTATACTGGTATATGATATACATTCATTATAAAAACATTGTGCTCTCCTCCGTCTAGCCAGCTCAATTTGAAATCA
>NW_013670065.1:78730-79696 GCF_000517525.1 Limulus polyphemus | reverse complement strand
ATTGTTACACAATTATTTGATTTATACTTAATATATTGTTACACAATTATTTGATTTATACTTAATATATTGTTACACAATTATTTGATTTATACTTAATATATTGTTACACAATTATTTGATTTATGCTTAATATATTGTTACACAATAATTATATTATATTTAATATATTGTTGCACAATTATTTGATTTATACTTAATATATTGTTATACAGTTGCCAAAAATGTTTATTTTTATTTTTTATTCAAGTTTCTCGGGTTGGCTGGAATTAGGATTGTTTTTCAGGTTATAAACCATGTTCAGTCTAATTTCTGAAAGGGTTTTGATACTATTTTGTTGTGAAAAACTATAAACAACTTACGAACTTTGAGAAGAACCTAGTAGTAATATTTTCTTCTTTTCAGGACGCTATATATTTATATAGTTATTTCAGCTGCTGATTCAGTAAAGTTAAGAACTTACGAACACAATGCTTCTTGTCTTTTAGAATTTGCTTTTAGGGTTAGTTGGAAATTAGTTGGAAAGTGAAATAAGCACGAAAAGCGTGACTAACAGTGGTTTGGTCTAAAAAGCTAATACTTATGAATAAAAACAAAATTAGCTTGTGAGCTTCCAGAGTCATATAATGTATAACTCAGAATGAAAAGTAATATATTAGTAATTTCATCATTGTCCACTTCAGTTGGATCTTGAGATTTTAAACTGTGATCGACTTGGAGGTGCCTTTTCCGTGTAGCTGTGCTAACATAATGAAAAATAAATAAATGAATCAAAATGGGACAAGCTTTGTTAACAACAAAATTGAGGCCTAACGATACGTGAAACTTTTAAAAACGTTATTTTCATGCTTGACATTGTTAAATGTATATATAAATTATCAATTACGGTACTGTATATTCATGAATGTTAGTTTTCATTACAGAGAAGGCTTAGCGTGACCAGGTAGTTAGGACGCTTGACTAGTA
>NW_013670065.1:74280-78209 GCF_000517525.1 Limulus polyphemus | reverse complement strand
GACGGGGATTCGAACCGGCGACCCTCATATTGCGAGTCGAGCGCCCTAACCACTTGGCCATGCCGGGCCCTACCTGGCCACCTCATTATATTTCATGAAAGCTGCTTTGATAAATCGTTGACAACTTTATTACTGTTCTATCTGAAGTCCCTGTAGAAAATTTCGGTTTTACGTAAAGTTTTACTCATAAAACGAAGCTAGAGACAAGACTGTTAATTAAATTACATTTATTATTTCTGACGAAAGTACACGAATTTGTGGAAATAAAATTACCGAACTCATATAATTTTGCTCTTTGAAATGTGCTTCTATTTAGATGTATGATGTATTATCTGTTTCGTTCACAAAGTTTACTCTTTTTTTTTTATTCTTGGTCATCTTTATAAAGAAAAAGAAAAAAAATGTTTTCCTTTTGTAGGCGTCCTGGCCATGGAAGTGGGTTTTCTCGGGATACTCCCCCCCCCCCAGGAAAAAATTTCAAATTAGGATTAGATATATAGACCCCAGCCCTGCTTAAACCAAAAATAAATGTTCTGATTTTGTTATATAGTACTTCATGATGTCTAAATCAATTTAACTTATTTAAACAGCAAATTGGCCCGGCATGGCCAGGTGGTTAGGGCGCTCGACTCGCAATCTGCGGGTCGCGGGTTCGAATCCCCGTCACACCAAACATGCTTGCCCTTTCAACCGTGGAGGCGTTATAATGTGACGGTCAATCCCACTATTCGTTGGTAAAATAGTAGCCCAAGAGTTGGCGGTGGGTGGTGATGACTAGCTGCCTTCCCTCTAGTCTTATACTGCTAAATTAGGGACGGCTAGCGCAGATAGCCCTCGTGTAGCTTTGCGCGAAATTCTAAACAAACAATAAACAGCAAATTAAGTCACGTGTTTAAACTTCTAACTTGTTAATCTTGGAACCACCTTGCTCATTCATCATTCATCAACATATATCCACGTTCCTGTATTCAACAATCCCAAGAAGTAGCAGGTATCAACAAGAACCTCCAAATTCACCTTCCTTCGTCTTATTTCCAGATCGCCATAAACATAGCTTCTCCTAATGTCTTGAGACGCTCTGCCAAGTTAGTCTAGCATCAAACATCTGTGTTCATAATTAAAAACTACACTCCTGTTGGTCCAAGTTCCTTAATATTCACGTGCCATATAACCCTAAACCATGAAGTAGGATGAAGAGAAACAGAAGCTTCTGACCGCCCTAAATAACTACCACGAATCTGACGTTTTTCTTTTGGTTTAGCAAGCAGTTCCTTTATAGAAACTATTTATCAGCAGAAAACTAATTTTTTCACTTTTCCCAATTATTTTTTCAGTTTTCTTTGTTTGTTGTTAAGCGCAAAGCTACACAATGAGCCATCTGTGCTGTGCCCACTGCATATATGGAACTCTTAGTGTTATAAGTCTTCAAACTTACCGCTGAGCCACCAGGGGACTATTTTCTCATATTTGATAGACTGAGCTTAAGCCATCAGTCGTATTTCTCTGGAACAAATAAAATAATAAACAAACAACTTTTGCTGTTAAACCAACGCTGGATTACAAGGCTGAATTACGTGGTGCTTCAAGATGTACTAGCATGTGCATGTGCACACAATTTACATGATTTGTTATGCATTCTTTGATCATAATATTTATGTAAGGTATAATGCATTATTAAAGTCTAATCAGTATAACTTATGAAAAATTATTTTGTCATACATTTACACTATTCACTAATAATGATTTGTTTGTTTGTAATTAAGCACAAAGCTACACGATGGGCTATCTGTGCTATGCCCACCACGGGTATCGAAACCCAGATTCTAGCGTTATAAGTCCGCAGACATACCGCTGTGCCACTGGGGGGCATGATTTTCTGTTAATATACCCACACATACATATATATATATATTTTCCTACCAGGAAAACAAAAACATACAAGTTTCATTTCTATGAAAACTAAAACCTAAGTTTTACCTCAGGTGATTTTGATGAACTGGTATAAGAAAAATGTCGTACTTCGAAACTAACACACTTACATTTATTCATTCTAGAATGAAATTACAATACAATTTTCCAATCAGTTTAATGTAGACTTGATCTCTTAGAAACAACAATGAGTATATTCTAAACTCATCACGATGTCTGGTAAAGTTTGATAAATTATACAGTTTTCAAATTAAGTTATTAAACCAGCTCTTATCATTCACCAGCACTGAACGTCGGTGTACTTTATATTGACATATTCATAGAGTTTTGAATTTCTCTGGCTAAGATTATATGATATAGTGATGAAAAAGAAGATTTATTAATGACCACTACTCCTTAAAGTGACATTCATATGTATTATGTGATATAGTGATGAAAAAGAAGATTTATTAATGACCACTACTCCTTAAAGTGACATCCATATGTATTATATGATATAGTGATGAAAAAGAAGGTTTATTCATGACAACGACTTCTTAAAGTGACATTCATATGTATTATGTGATATAGTGATGAAAAAGAAGATTTATTAATGACCACTACTCCTTAAAGTGACATCCATATGTATTATATGATATAGTGATGAAAAAGAAGATTTATTAATGACCACTACTCCTTAAAGTGACATCCATATGTATTATATGATATAGTGATGAAAAAGAAGGTTTATTCATGACAACGACTTCTTAAAGTGACATCCATGTGTATTATATGATATAGTGATGAAAAAGAAGGTTTATTCATGACAACGACTTCTTAAAGTGACATCCATGTGTATTATGTGATATAGTGATGAAAAAGAAGGTTTATTAATGACCACTACTCCTTAGAGTGACATCCATATGTATTATGTGATATAGTGATGAAAAAGAAGGTTTATTTATGACCACTACTCCTTAAAGTGACATCCATATGTATTATATGATATAGTGATGAAAAAGAAGATTTATTAATGACCACTACTCCTTAAAGTGACATCCATATGTATTATATGATATAGTGATGAAAAAGGAGGTTTATTAATGACCACTACTCCTTAGAGTGACATCCATATGTATTATATGATATAGTGATGAAAAAGGAGGTTTATTCATGACCTTAAAATGACATTCATATGTATTCAACTGGCGTAAATACTCTTGAAAATTAATAGTATTTTTATTCCTGATGAGTCGATTTGTTATTACATGTCATACTTTACATATTAGATTTGTTGGATGTATGTAAGGTCAGCTGATGTTTCTAATTTTTAGCTTACTGCTCATTGTACATATACAACTAGTACTTCTATATAAATTACCTCCCTCCCCCCACTCTCACTCATTCCAATGGCAGAGCGGTAAATCCCTGGATTTATAACGCTAACAACTGGGTTTCGATACCCGTGGTGGGCACAGCATAGAAAACCCAGTGCGTAGATTTGTGTTTACCTGCAAACAAACAAACAAACAAACCTATTGAAACAATTTATTCAACACGACAATTATTTCTCTTTGACGACGAGGAAAGACTAACATTTACGACTTAATCGGACATGATGTTGTTTGTATAGATTACGTCGGGATGTCTCTGTCGCTTCTCATATAATACGGGTACGTCGTTATATTATGATCAGTCAATATCATTAGGAAACATGACGTACACGTTTAATAACATTACTCTCAGACATCACTGGCCACAGACACAGCAAAGAATCGTGCAGTACACATTATGAAACAACGATGCACGCATTTCCAACTTAGTTTATGACAAACGTTGTGCGCATGCGTTCTTTTGAACATGATACGCTAGGCATTTCGATAATGATGTTTGTGTAAAGTTTGTTTGTTTGTAATTAAGCACAAAGCTACACGATGGGCTATCTGTGCTATGCCCACCACGGGCATCGAAACCCGGATTCTAGCGTTATAAGTCCGCAGACATACCGCTGTGCCACTGGG
>NW_013670065.1:71630-73291 GCF_000517525.1 Limulus polyphemus | reverse complement strand
GATACCCGTGGTGGGCAGAGTACAGATAGCCCTTGTGTAGCTTTGTGCATATTTAAAAACAAACAATTTTAAAAACTTAAATAGTAAAACAATTTTCCGTGAGCTGAAAAAAGTAACCATGCCAGTAATTGTAAAACTATAGTTTTTGTGACCTAAAAATATAAGTTAAATGATATACAATAGAAGTAAAGAGTAAATAACATTATATAATAATAGATAAAAACACACGTCAAATGGCATAATGCATGAATATACTATGTAGCAACACGTTCATAATTCTACTAAGAATAATTTATTTATTTCCCTGAAGCACTCAGCTTTTCGTTTATTTGTTTTTAAGCGCAAAGCTACACAGTGGACAATCTGTGCTGTGCTCATCACGACTACTGGTTTTTAGCGGTGTGAAATCTCAGATTTACCGCTGAGCCACTAGGAGGCGACTTTCAGTTGTTGTTGTTAAGCACAAAGCTACACAATGGGCTATCTGTGCTCTGCCCACCACGGGTATCGAAACCCGGTTTCTAGTGTTGTAAGACCGAAGACATATCTCTGTGCTACTGGGGGGCGCGACTTTCAGAAAGTAAATACTTCGCTTTACGTTATTCATTTAGACTCATTAAACTGTAAGGAAAACGAGTCAAACAACATTGATAAAACACAAGTTTTTTTCCCCCTTTTTACACATAACCACACATCTGACCTTGTTTGTCTGAAATTGTGAATCAAGTAATCTGAAATTTGCAACTCAAAATCGATGACTGCCTATCCAAACGTGTTGAAATATATAGATTTGGATAAATTAAGTATCCATCGTGCAAACAAAAAAGTTACTGATAATTAGACCTTTTAAAGATCCGGTGGACATTTGCAGATAATATTGTTATTTTGTTGAATGTGCAGTGGAAACTTAGAGATAAATGGATTTGTGTGTTGGATGGGTAGTGAAAATTTAGAGATAATTATGTTAATCTATTGAATGTGCAGTGGAACTTAGAGATAAATGGATTTGTGTGTTGGATGGGTAGTGAAAATTTAAAGATAATTATGTTAATCTGTTGAATGTGCAGTGATAACTTAGAGATAAATGGATTTGTGTGTTGGATGGGTAGTGAAAATTTAGAGATAATTATGTTAATCTGTTGAATGTGCAGTGGAAACTTAGAGATAAATGGATTTGTGTGTTGGATGGGTAGTGAAAATTTAGAGATAATTGGGTTGATTTATTGAAAAGCAGAGGAAGTTACAAATAACTGGCCCGGGATGGCCGCCAGGTGGTTAGGGCGTTCGACTCGCAATCTGAGGATCGCGGGTTAGAATTCACGTCCCACCAAACATGCGCGCCCTTTCAGCCGTGAGGGCGTTATATTGTGACGGTCAATTCCACTATTCGTTGATAAAAGAGTAGCCCAAGAGTTGGCGGTGGGTGGTGATGACTAGCTGCTTTCCCTCTAGTCTTTCACTGCTAAATTAGGGACGAATAACGCAGAAAGCCCTCGTGTAGCTTTGCGCGAAATTCAGAACAAACAAATACAAATAACTAGAACTTTAAAAAAAAAAATGGGCAGGGAAGATTACAAATAATTAAGTTCTGTAGTTCAATGCTCTTACTTCCAGGTAACGGTCTAAATAAACCATGGAGTTATTTTTTTGGTTCCTCAATT
>NW_013670065.1:67968-70741 GCF_000517525.1 Limulus polyphemus | reverse complement strand
AATATACTTTGACGGTCACTTACGATTCATTTACTAGAAGAAAATACAAAAAACAAACAAAAACGGACACCAACAAAACTTTTAATGAATTAACACCCACAGAACTGATACGAAACTAAACCACAGAACTGATACGAAACTAAACCTATAAAATAAACCACAGAACTGATACGAAACTAAGCCTATAAAATAAACCACAGAACTGATACGAAACTAAACCTATAAAATAAACCACAGAAATGATACGAAACTAAGCCTATAAAATAAACCACAGAACTGATACGAAACTAAACCTATAAAATATTCCTATAACATTAACTACTCGATTTTTTTTCTATAACAAATTCAAGCAGGACTCAAACATATATATATTAAATCAATAGTTTCTGTGGTTCAGCAAAATATAATCCGATTATGTGTTTTAAGTTGAGATCACTCAGCTTCAACTTTTGGTCTCTAAGATTAGCATGCTAACTGATAAAATTTAAGTATATTTCAAGCTCACATTTACTGTAATTTGAATCGATAGATTTGGCCTATATCTAAAAAACGTGGCGTATGTGCATGCAACTCTGGAACCTATAGTGTTTTGACCAAATAAAAGGTTTTATATGCCACTTTCTGCTGCTGTAAATCACACATGGTAGCTTACTCCTTTTTTTTTACATAATTTCGTTTATAAAAAAATAAAGAAACTTCAACCACAGGAGTATAGGAGGCAAATTAAAGGTGGGAGGCAAGTGCCCTGGAAGTTCCTGGGTTCTAGATTAAATTTTATGTAATCTCTTGCTTTTCCTGAGAACAGTTTTCTTAATTTTGATGCATTTTTTTTTCACTGTGACACATTGAAAAGCTGCCCCACCCCCGCCTCCTACGCCACTAAAGCACATAGACTATCAATAATTATGATATTTTCAGTTACTGCCGGGTAAACTTGTAATAAGGCCTTCTGTAATAATCAATCTGAAGTACCTGTACAAATGTCTTTATTCTCAATGAACTACAGCTACCGGAAATATTAATTACCTCAAGTTTATTTTATGTCACTTTGTGCCACATAATAATTTTTTTTAAAGTTTGTATTACACGCATCAGCATTTTTTAACTTAAAGCTGTAAAGAGATTTTAAATTTCGCACAAAAACTAACACAAGTCATTGAAACGGTCTATAATTTCACGTTCTTTTGGATATTTTGAATGTTAGCAACGTGATTATTCTTTTACTTAAATCATTATATTTGATCAAAAACAACAACAACAACAAAACAAAAAAACACGAAAGCTGAACCTCTAAATAAAGTAACAATTAAATAATTTGAGTTATCAAAATAAGGTAACAATTAAATAATTTGAGTTATCAAAATAACGTAACAATTAAATAATTTGATTTATCAAAATAAAGTAACAATTAAATAATTTGACTTATCAAAATAACGTAACAATTAAATAATTTGAGTTATCAAAATAACGTAACAATTAAATAATTTGAGTTATCAAAATAAAGTAACAATTAAATAAAGTACACGACGTACGCTCGAATAAAATATGCTATTTTTTTCATCAATAAAGAATTGAACAAACGTACTCAAAATTGTTGAGTTTACATTCATATTTGGAAGAACGCTCAACAATTATTTGATAGATTGTTTAGGCAGAGTATTCATGAAGACACTTATGTCTCTACAAAAGTCAGTTGTCGTCCATTCTACAAACTTTCAACGCTCAACAAGTTTTATGTAAAGGTTTTAATCCGAAGCAAGCAAGTTTTTTTATTTGATCACCTGATGTCATCCCCATTTAGTTAACTGTCTTAACTTTTGTTGTTCTTGTTGTTTTTAGGTACGAACCACCCCTATTTTATTTTTTACTTGAACCACCCTACTATATTTACTTATTTGTTTTGGTTAAGCACAAAGCTACACAACTGGATATCTGTGCTGTGCCGATCACGGATATCGAAACTCGGTTTTTAGCGTTACAAGCCTTCAGACTTACCGCTCAGCCATTGGGAGACATTTATTTATTTATACAACGTTTTCTATAATAAATATGACTTATAAAAATGGCTGTCTTCTAAACCAACTGGATTTATTTAACTCTTGACGACTTGAATTTTATTGACAACATTTTACGTTTTAAACTTATGGAGCAGATTTTTACAAACATACACAGTTCATATTGAAGTTGCATTATTTGATGACCCAGTTAAAAGGTCAATGATTCTCATACGGATTTCACTGCCAATAGTTATATTTGTTCAATTTCTGTTCGTAGCAACATGTTATAAGAATTGATCCAACTGTTACTGTTAAACCTTCATTTTAAAAGACGAGCTCAAGGCTGAGAAGAACATTTTACACATGAGGCTTAGAGTTTCATGTGCTCTTTTAGGATTTTTAATACTGTTACGTCTGTGTTCGTTTGTTAATTTCTGTATAATTTCTTTAAGATGAAACTTTAGCGATACAAGTCCTTTCTTAAATAAAACTAGTTTATTCTTCCTCAATACAACTTTGCAATACACTTAATTTCCACAGTCACTTTAACTTAATACACGCTATAATTCACAACGATTCACGCATTTTACTTACGGTCACTACCACGCTTGACTCAATTGTCCGTCTCTATCTCTGCCTGTCTGCAATTCAATTAATTATCTCGCTTTATTTGCCTGCTTATGTACTAAAATAGAGGGCGCGTAGAAAAGACTAGAGTTGCCAGGAAGAGAAATGATCCTCCTAGAATACCAGCGCGCATGCTTCCAGCGTCACGT
>NW_013670065.1:65945-67901 GCF_000517525.1 Limulus polyphemus | reverse complement strand
CTGCCTGTCTGCAATTCAATTAATTATCTCGCTTTATTTGCCTGCTTATGTACTAAAATAGAGGGCGCGTAGAAAAGACTAGAGTTGCCAGGAAGAGAAATGATCCTCCTAGAATACCAGCGCGCATGCTTCCAGCGTCACGTGACTTCCACTGTCGTAACAGTAGGTTTTTAATAGTAGTTATAATTAGATTGCCTTCAGCAATTCTAAAAAAAAATGTCTCTATACGTCCTGATCAAGACAGACTTACCTCTCCGTACCACATTTATTACACACAAAAATATTAGCATTTTAATAGGCCCTTTTAACATTTTTTACCTTCCAGATCTTTGTACCCACATCCCGATCTTTTTTTGTCTACCCAAGTTTCTGCTAAACGGTTTTACACATGGGCCTTCTTTTCGTCCACATAGCAATACGAAATTTCACTGTTTTTCAACAATGCTTATAGTTATATCGTAGTCTAAAATTAATATTTAGTGTTGATGTTTCATAAGCGCCAACCAACGGTTATCGAGAGTGTAACAAAATATTAGGCGTAACGCTAACAACATTTGTTAACGCAAACACAAAGGGTTATTTCATGTCACAATAACTCGAGTTATTGTTTAAGTTTTAAAGCGTTTCTTCAAAACATTTATTTTTCGTTATTCCTACATTGAGGATTTTCGATTATGGTTTTGTGTGACATCATCTAACAACGCCTTTTTCCTACAGAATCGATAAGCAGAACTGAATGAACAAACTGGCCTAACAAACGTGTCTATTAGTACCCAACAGTTCCGTTTGACAAAATTTCCCCAAGCCTAACATTAGGGTTAGCCAATTAATCGTTTTTTACTAAAGATAAATGTATATGAAATCTGTTTATTGCAAAGATAACAAAAGACTGAACGAAATGTGTTTTAACGCCAAATATAGTTAACATGTTAATTAGTTCGCGATAGTTCTGTGCTGCTTTAACAACTATTCCTGTCTTATTTCATTAAGTTCGCAACGTAGTGTCACGTGTATCCAAGTTCTTTACATCAAGAAAGGAAGCAATTAGAAGTAAATAAAAGTTTTAAAGCATTATTTTCTTATTTTGAACGCTTATATTGGAATTGAATTTTTCGCACAATCAAGGTTGTTATAAAACCTTATTTCGCAACCGTTTTCTTATAAAATATCCCTAAAAATAACACATTTATTGAATGAGATTTATGTGTAATTTATTGTAAGTATACAGGCATTTCGTTATTACTTATCAATATTATGGGTTACATTATTTTATTCTTGTCCAGTGCTAAATATTAACTGCATGTACATAATGTGTGACTCAAGGTAACAGTTACATTATTTTATGGTTTTTCAGGGCTAGCTATTAGTTGCACGTACATAGCAATGTGTGACTCAAAATATGAATTACATTAGTTTATTGTTGTCCAGTGCTAGATATTAATTACATGTACATAACAATGTGTGACTCCAGATAATTTGTCATGGTAATTAACACAACAATAGTTATCTGGTGTTTTCTTTTATACGTTTTATTTTGTTTCTGGCACCAGGGGTATTTGAGATTTGGTATTTTCATGGTAAATAAATAAATTAGATGGAAGATATATTTTCAGTTATTCGTAATTATAATTGAAACATATAAATGTTATCGTTATGTTTTACCTTTGTTCACTGTATATGAATAGCCTGATTACGTAAAGAATAAAGAAATATTGTACTTTAAACGAAATAATGTGTTTCTGTTGGTACACAGTAATTAATATTTCCCTAAATTTTCATTAAAATGGATATGGAATGATAACTATGAATTGTTACGAAACGTGTACCTACAATCGAAACTAGTGTATTTTAACAAGAGTTTTTTGGATGACTGAATATGAAGTATGTACACTGAGTGGTCACAAGTAAATAGACACCTAATTTTTCGTCATTTAACTGATTTCTGCTAACTAATTT
>NW_013670065.1:63036-65012 GCF_000517525.1 Limulus polyphemus | reverse complement strand
GTGGTGTCTATTTACTTGTGACCACGCTGTGTAGTAAAAAATAAGTATAGGTGTGTTGTTGTTGTTGCTTTATTTTTCTGAATAAGTAGTTTTCCAGTTTCGTCAGTTACCAAGTAACGAAGTTTCAGTTGTGCATTCCTTAACTTTGTTCCCACGTGGTTCGAGAGAATCAGCATGATGATCATCCTTCTGAACTGCGTTACATTAGGAATGTATCAGCCATGTGCAGACGAGTTGTGTGCGTCCAGTCGTTGTCAGACTCTTCAGTTATTTGATCATCTAATCTTTGCTTTCTTCTCCGTGGAAATGATCATTAAGGTTGTGGCTATGGGTCTTGTGGGGAAAACGACCTACTTGGCAGACACTTGGAACCGACTGGATATGTTCATTGTGACAGCTGGGTAAGTGAGTGACGGATTTCAACGCCACCAGGTGACGGTGTTAGTAAATAATGATATGTTTCAGGAGTACGCTTAGTGTAGCTCTGTTGCTTATCGATGTTAATTAACTTATTTTATTACTTAAAAACACAGAACTTGCTGAATACCCTGTTTACTATGTAACGATATAGATATTTTCAAGTTACGATTTTAAGCATGAAAAGTTGACAAAACAATGTCAACCAACAGGCCTGGTATTTGTCACAAAAATAACGTTAGGCTGCGGATGTGTTTTTTCATCACTTTCCTGTGCGTTATGTTTTTTAAATGTATGATTTTTTCACGTCTATTATTTAAAATCCGTAACGCTGCCGTAAGAATGAATTTCGGAGTGGTTAGGCCATTGCCACATTGTTATTTCTAGGAGTTATGGGACATACCCCCTCTAGAAAATGTTTGAAAATTTAATGCTGTGTGATTAACTCTTAAGCCATTTTAACTACAAATACTGTATACACACAACGTAATGTATTAAGTTAAAAGAAACAAGTTTTAGTATATCTATTTGATTATTTAACGTAACAGTCGAAACGTTTAGGGCCTAAAATGTATTTTTTTTAGTCACACCTACATTTTGTGTTATGATAAATTATATAAACTTGAAATTACTACAGAACAGCTGTTAATGAAACACAATCAGGATCAAAGTGCTTGGTTCGATAGATTACGATGTTTACGTCTGTAAAACAAAACCCAATAATTCTTATATTTACAAAGAGTTACAGGTATGCAAAAGAATTGAATCAACATGGCCAATTTTGCAGGTGCTTGTTTTTCAACAACAAAACGTAGCCGTACAAAACAAAACAAGAACAACAACACCTTTGTGAGTGATCATAAAAGATGTATGTATTGCCAGTATAATATTATTTAAATTGTAATTTACCTAAATGTTAATGATCCACAGATAGTCTGTTTAATTAAAATAAACAACTTTTATTCAATGGAAGTAATTTCTAGAATCACCGCTAGGGTATATATATATATATACACATCAATCGATCGAAACGTTTTTCTAAACTTTCCAAGCGACTAATTGCTTTTTGTCCATTACTCTCTCTAATAGCAATATTGAACTTAATCTCACTAATTGCTGCTTGGGTTCTATATGCATTTTAAACAGAATTTTAATGGTTTCACAAAATCTTATTAATGAGTTCTTTACAATAAAAGTTTCAACATACAAAAACAAGGACATTATTACTCTGTGAGATGTAATTTGTGGACTCGATCGATAGAGAACTATACAAAACAAATCAGTAATCTGAGGGTTAAAGCAGCTGAACATTTTATTTCAGGAGTTAATACAGCGTTGCTTAAAAACTAACTCGTCTGTATTTTGTTGTCTTCTACCTGACACTAATTACATACGCGTCACTGAATAGCAAATAAATTTTTGTTGTGTAAACTTATAAATATATGTGTGTGTGAGTGTTTAAAAGTTAAGGGTTAAATGCCGTAATGTGGGGAAGTATTAGAAGCCGTAACTTTTAAAATTGTATATTGCATACGCCCTCCAGTGGCACAGCGGTATGG
>NW_013670065.1:59685-62463 GCF_000517525.1 Limulus polyphemus | reverse complement strand
CTGCGGACTTACAACGCTAGAAACCGGGTTTCGATACCCGCGTTGGACAGAGCACAGATAGCCCTTATGTAGCTTTGTGCATAATTAAAAACAAACACACAAACAATATTGCATATATGAATGGAGTTTCAGAGAATTTTTTTCGTCTCATCATTCAGCCCAACTGACGAGTTCTAGTATTCACTAAAAGGCCTCTTGGGCAGTGACATACGGAAGATAAAAGATAGATCTGGAATTCTCTTTTTACACACCTCTGTATTTGAATCCGAAATAGACAAATGAGGAAAGAGGAAACAACACCTGCAAAAAAAAATTAAAAAATAAACGTTATTTTTAACACAAATCTTTGGCCTATATCTAAATATATTGTTTATTTTAATCGTTCTTTCCGCCTCTGATATGATATTGGAGGGTGCATATCAAAAGAAACTATGTAAGGTTACTCAAAGAAAATAATTTCACCTGGTTATTAAATCGATTTTTATCTAGAAACAGTTGAACAACTTGTTAGCAGATTAAAAGTTATGAGTATTTAATACTGACTTTCTGGCTATTTTTAAATTTTAAATAATGAAATTGCCAAAACATCCATAACAAGAAATATGATAAAGTTCAATTTTTTGGGGGGAAGGGATAAACTATAAGATATAACAATATATTGTTGAAAAATATAGTTTTTAAAACTACAATCAGTGTCTTATGTCACGTAACCCTAATTTCATCTTTTTTTTTTAAAGGCGCTGTTTGTTTTTACACAATAAAACATTTTCCTACACTTCCTTACATAATTTTTAAGCTGATGTAGGTCACTCGATAGCTTATGATGTTTACAAGTAACTTGTAAACTAACTTTTATTTAAGTATTACGAGCACCTTAAAATTCCCCTTTTTTTTTTACTGGTTCTGGCCACCACACAAGATGGCGGGTAAATTTCTATTTGTAAAAGTAGAAATACTATCGGTACTGTATGTACGATTAATCTAAATCTTGACTTAAGCTTGTTGCCTACAGTTATAATAAAGGATAAAGAAAGAAAATTAGTGGAAGTAACAAGGTAGAATGGAACCATAGAGTCTAGGCTCCTACAAGGACAATTTAAGAAAGATTGGTACAGTAAACTCTATGTTTTTCATAACAACAGTCAGACATCGTTGATCTTCATTTTGTATGCTCAAGACAAAGGGAAGCTGAATGAATTACATTGCAATATACGGCTGTTAAAGCATAACTAAGGATTTTTGTATCTTCTTTTTTGTGACATGATATTACTTATTTTGGCATTAATATATGTGAACTTTAGAATATAACCTGAACAGTGGCTTAAAAAATTTATCTTGTTTTTACCAGGACGTTATCATATCTAATGACGTATTGGTTAGGTTGGGTATTGTGAGCACTTGGTAACTGCGTTTTTTTTGTTGTTTTTTAATGCTGATTTGTTTAGTCAAAGGAAACGAGATAATGATATATTCCATGAGTTATGATTTCGAAATTGAAAACTTGGTTAGTAAATATTCGAATCGTCATTGGAAAAAAAAATTTAACTCCTGAAGGACTTTTATGTAATCATTGTCTACCCCTGAAAATTGTAACAATGCCTTTCTAGTTAACAAATGGTATAACTACATAACTAACACTAACAGTGATTTCCTAAAGTTCGAAATTCTGGTTGTGTATGTTATTTTGGGAAATTTTTTAAACTTGTTTAATAAATTATTTTCCAAGACTATTTTTTTTTCAACTTATTTGATAGGACTCTTGAATATTGTTTGGATGTTGGAAGTATTAATCTATCTGCCATCAGGACTATTCGTGTTCTACGTCCTCTTAGAGCCATTAACAGAATACCAAGTAGGTCAAATACCAACTATTTTTATTTCATCTTTGCTTTTTGTTTGTTTGTCTGTCTCTTTATTTCTTCATCTAATTTGATACATCTAATTTCAAATCTTTTTAAGAATGTCAAGAGATAACACATATATATATATAGTTTTATATATTATTGTTACTGAGTCATAGAAACGTTGTTTGATGCCTACGAATTGTCAGAGAAAATATTTTGTTGCTGATTACGTATATTGGTACATTATTTTTGTTTAGAGAGATAGTGTTAAAAAACATTCAAATATCACCAAATGTTAAATGTTATATCATACATCGTTGCCCCCCAGTGGCACAGAGGTATGTCTGCGGGCTTACAACGCTAGAATACGGGTTTCGATACCTGTGGTGGGCAGAGCACAGATAGCCCATCGTGTAGCTTTGTGCTTAATTCCAAACAAACATACATCGTCAACTGCAAATGTTTTATTGTAATTATTAAAGCGTGATTCCTATGCTAAAAATGAAGTTTTTTTTACCGTATGATTTTTGTTTGATTTTACGACAGTTACACAAGGAACATTTTTTTGTTTGTTTGGAATTAAGCACAAAGCTACACAATGGGCTATCTGTGCTCTGCCCATCAATGGTATCGAAACCCGGTTTCTAGCGTTTTAAGTCCGCAGACATATCGCTATGCCCCTGGGGGGCTTACCATATGATAATAGAGAATACAGGCAAAACAAACATGTATCTGTTTACCATACAACAAAAGAAAATACAGTTAAAATAACCATGTATCTGTTTACCATAGAACAACAGAAAATGCAGCCCATGTATCTGTTTACCATACAACAAAAGAAATTTTAGTTAAAATAACCATGTATCTGTTTACCATAGAACAACAGAAAATGCAGCCCATGTATCTGTTTACCATACAACAAAAGAAATTTTAG
>NW_013670065.1:56944-59395 GCF_000517525.1 Limulus polyphemus | reverse complement strand
CATTTTCTGTTGTTCTATGGTAAACAGATACATGGTTATTTTAACTAAAATAACTTTTGTTGTATGGTAAACAGATACATGGGCTGCATTTTCTGTTGTTCTATGGTAAACAGATACATGGTTATTTTAACTAAAATAACTTTTGTTGTATGGTAAACAGATACATGGGCTGCATTTTCTGTTGTTCTATGGTAAACAGATACATGGTTATTTTAACCGTATTTTTAAAACAATATTTTTAACCATTTAAGTTACCTAAAGATATTTAATGTGAAAGATAGTACAGTTGGAATCGTAATTTATTTGACATCGATTATTTGTGTAATGTCTAAAGGAAATAAAATATCAGAATTTTTTTTTAGTGCGACACACTACAAATACGTTTACAACTGAAACGTTTGAATTTCTGAACTAAATTATCGTCAAACTATTGGAACCCTCCTACATAAAACAAAAACAGTTACAGGTTTACCAGATCCTGAAAATACAATTCAAACGCTTTTTTTTCAATCTAAAAGTTATGTCAGTTTTATTGTCTTGTTACGGAATAATTTTCTTTAAAAATTAGTTTCACAAATTCGATGTTAAATTTATAATTATAACGTGTAAAACGATTGTTATACGAATCGTTGTCACGTTAAGCGATCCTGTCTAGTAACACTACAATGTCTGTCAGAAAGTCGTTTTGATGCCAGATTGTTTACGTATCGTATTGGTTATGAAGATGATTGTCATTGAAACGATGCGTTGTTGTGTCTTTGTTTTTATGAATTAATTCAATTATAGAATGATTACTAAATGTAGACTTTTTGTGATGTAGTTTCGTAACGATTTACAAGTAAACAAATATATATTTATGTATTTGATTCAATCACTTCTTTATAACCTTCTAGGTATGCGGATCCTGGTGATGCTATTACTGGACACCCTCCCCATGTTAGGCAACGTTCTCCTCTTGTGTTTCTTTGTATTCTTCATTTTTGGTATTGTAGGGGTTCAGCTATGGTCGGGTATTCTCAGACAGCGATGTTTTATGGAACAGCTACCTCCAAATATCAATCGTCCCGGGTAAAAAAAAAACTGAAACATTGGATAGGTTTTTTTCTTTGTTAAATTTCTCAAATATATATATATATTTTTGTATATACATTGATAAATTGTCATCTATTGAGAATGAATATTGCAAACTTAGTTTCAATCAAGTACGTGCTATATTAAGAAATGTTTATGTTAGACGTGTTTTAATGTATCGGATTTCAGCTTTTTTATTGAATTTATTAGTTACTATTTTAAGAATATATTAACTCAAAACTGCTAAGACAAGAAAAAAAGCGAGCTTTATTAATATATATTTAATTTAATGTATTTTTTATTCAGTGTCCCATTTTTCATGCTGCATTTTTTTAACTTCAATTTTTGATGTTATTACAACTCTCTCAAAATAGAAATGGAAGGAAAGAAATAGACACACGTTTTAAATTTTAGTGTAATTTAATATTTTTATATGTCTACAGAAGATGGCGCACTACAGTTAATTAAATGGAATACTATACACGTCACTCATTTTCGAATTAAATTAAGTACTGAAAGTAAGAATTATGTAATCCTATACTAAATCTTAAACCCAAATCGTTAATTTATTCGTCTGTATATGAGACGTTCATATATATGAGAATTCAATGACGTCACATGTGTAATTATATCTGCTAGCGCAATTTATCCAAATTGAGGTTTTTATTATCAAAAAGTGGTAGGCAGAGCACAGATAGCCCATTGTGTAGATTTGTGCATAATTAGAAACAAATAATATATTTAAAAAAAACTGAGTTCCTACGCATTCCTGTTCAAACTTTCTTTCCTGCGTCGACTTAGCCTTGACACTCTTTCATCAATGTGTGTGTGTATATATATAAAACAACCACAGGCACTATGTAATGAATGACCACTATACAACAGACTCATCAGTAAATTTACACTTATTTATTGTACAAAAACGGAAAAAACAAAATATTGGGGAAAGTCCGTCAGAAAATAAATACGTTGAATTATTTGGGTTCAAAAAATGTTTGTTTGTTTTTGAGTTTTGTGAAAAAATACTCAAGAGCCATGTTAACCTTAATTTAGAAGTGATAATCTGTGAGGATAATCTAATCGGATAGTTTTAAAAACGGGAAGCATATTCGATGATAGGATTCGAACCCGCAGTTTGCGAGTCGAATCACCTAACCATCAGGCCATGCCAGGCTTGTTGGATATATATATATATAAGTTGACCGAAAATATATAACCATCGAACGTTTTAGACCAGGTTACACAATTTTAGCTCCTTGGTACCCCTTTGTAGGGGGCTACGCCTTATAGATAAGGACACCCCCCAGGCCACTTTTAGTTCACCTGCCAAGTTTGGTTGTCGGAACAGTTCGTGGACGCCCGGCATGGCCAGGTGGTTAC
>NW_013670065.1:49682-56218 GCF_000517525.1 Limulus polyphemus | reverse complement strand
CGAAATTCAAAAAAACAAACAAACAATTCGTGGACAAACAAACACACAACGTGAACTAACATAAGACACACCTTGAAAGCAACGAAGATAAAAAATGTACAAGTGAAATTAAATATGTGCGAAAGACTTGAGTATTAAAACATAACTAACAAATCATATAATTGGAAAGATTAGGCTTACAGTTTTAATTTTCACTCATTTATTTTGAAGTTATATCTTCTCATCACCATTAATTACAATAAATTTCTTTGTTAATTTTTTCTCACGTTTTTGCAATGATCATACAAAAGTATCTACTTTCCCTCTTGAACGCCCCCCCCAACTTATACCTCTAGAAACCGGGTTTCGATACTCGTGGTTGGCAGAGTACGGCTACCCCACTGTGTAGCTTTGTTTGTTTGTTTGTAATTATACACAAAGCTACACAATGGGCTATCTATGCTCTACCCACCACGGGTATAGAAACCCGGATTCTAGCTTTGTAAGTCCGCAGACATACCGCTGTGCTACTGGGGGGGGGGGGCGTGTAGCTTTGTGCCTAATAACAAACCAACAAACAACAACAATCCCTCTTAAGCACTTAATATACAGCCTACCATGCATGCTTAGCAAGGGGAAGCAGCATAAATACAGATGCGTCGGCCAAGTACTTTGAATAATTAAAATCACCTTATTAGCGGTATTGTGGGCGTAGTTAATCCTTTTGGTTAATTAATAAATCTCCCACTTTGCACGCGAGTTGCACTGGCTCGATGCGGGATGTAGGAATAAAACAACAACAACAAAAACAAAAATCAAAACAAAAACGGTTACGATACCAACAGAAAAACTGGTGCCAAGTCAATTGATCATCGCACAGTTTTGAGGATATTGGGCTCACAAGCAATTTACACGTGGTTACCTGAACGCTTTGAAAATTAACAAAACAAGATTTCAAAAGAAAGCTCATATTGACTGAGATCGTTTTTAAAACCAATTTACAGTAACTCTACTGCATCCATTGTGAAAGGGTAACACCTAAGAGGTTTGTTTACTCTTTTCTCCATTAATGGGGGGTACTTTGATAGATAACAAGGATAACTAAACAGTACATCCTCCTAATGGTGTTTGCTTTGAGTAAAGCCTTTCAGTACTGGAAACTTTTATGATTGGCAGAGACTTTTGTGGAGTGGTAGAAAATAAACCAGAAAATACTGTGGTCATCTAGTTTTAAGATGATAATCAAATATCCGATAGGAAGTAAGTAAATGGACAGTGTTGTGCCAGCAATGAAGATTTTTTTTTTTGTGGGGGGAGACAAAGTCTAGGTTTCATATTATGCTTTGGATGTACGATGGTTCTATTTATGAATCATGTTCATGTCTTAAATTCCCGCGGATATAAAAATATGTTACGTGCAACACATTTCAGGGGCCTTATCCAGAACCTAATCATATGGAGCCTGGCATGGCGTGGTGGTTAGGGTGCTCAACTCGCGATATGCGAGTTTCGGGTTCGAATCCCAGTCTCCGAATATGTTTCGCCCTTTCAGATGTGGGGGCGTTATAATGTGACGGTAAATCCCACTATTCGTTGGTAAAAGCGTTGTACAAATGTTGGCGGTGGGTGATGTTAATTAGCTGCCTTCCCTCTAGTCTATCACTGTTAAATTAGGGGCGGCTAGCGTAGATAGCCCTCGAGCAGCTTTGCGCGAAATTCAAAAGAAACAAAACTAAACTTAACATCTTTGACAATTCTGAGAACATCTGAAATGATTAATTCGAAACATTAAACGACAGACGTCGGTTATTCGTGAATTTTCCGGGTTTTTGAAACAACAAACTGAACCAAATAACCTACTGGAACCTACTTAGAGCACGCCAAAGAGTATTTAGGAGCATTTCACCTCTCTCATACTTCATAACCTGATACTTTAGGCAAGGCAGTGCAAACCCAGAGCTGTATTTAATGCCTAATTGCAAAATATAAACAAGTCATAAACGAAATAGGCCCTGCATGGTCAGGTGGTTAGGGAACTCGACTCGCAATCTGCAGGTCGCGGGTTCGAATCCCCGTCCCACCAAACATGCTCGCCCTTTCAGCCGTGGGGGCGTTATAAGTGACGGTCAATCCCACTATTCGTTGGTAAAAGAGTAACCCAAGAGTTGGCGGTGGGTGGTCTTCCCTCTAGCCTTACACTGCTAACTTAGGGACGGCTAGCGGAGATAGTTCTCGTGTAAGTTTGTGCGAAATTCAGAAAACAAACAAACATAAACGAAATAAATTTATCTTAATTGAACAATGCTGAACTAGTCTTAGCTGAACTGACAAATGCTCTAACCGGTAGAGGAGGTTCTATCGCATTATGGCGTCAATAACTTGAGTGGAAAACGAATCGTATTGTCTTCTTTTCGCACTCGAACACGTGGTTCAGATAAACATCTTTCTGTTCTCTAACTTACAGTAGAAAAATCCCACCCGCAACGGTACATCTGATCTATTATAACGCTAAAAATCGAGTTTAGATACCTGCGGTATGCAGAGCAGAGATAGCCAATTGTGTAACTTAACAGGAAACAAACCAACACACGTAACAGTGCTATCTCCTGAAAGATTTTATTCACCGTATATGGAAACCTAATTAATCTTTATCTCTGAATTATATATATATATATATATACAACTTCTGTTTCGCTTTAAGAACTTTAAAAATATTGATATAGTTTTCTGTTTTAAAACCGTTATTTTTTATGTAACTATAAATCCATTGATAGATATGATGTGTATATCCGTAATGAATGCAACGTTAAGTCCACTAATTTCAAATATAAATTAGGTCTGATTTATCATAATAAAATTCACAGTTTTCAGTATTACTGATAATATGATTTAGCACATCAGTGTATACACATTTCAGCATTTCTTGTGCATTTTTAAAATTGCTTTTCGAATTTAATGTGTTTTTTTTTGTTTCGAACACTCGTTTTGCTGCTATAGTTAAACGACATTTTTTGGCTATAAAATTGTTGTTGATAAATATGTAGCAAAAGTAATAATTTTTCACAGTTTACGATGACAATGAATTGACTAGTTTCTTTCAATAAGCCTCAATGGCGAATCGTATTTTTTTGTTTAATAATCCGCCTGTTGTTGTTTGTGTGAACTATCAGACGTTTTCAACAAAGGTATGAAATATTACACAGGATTTAAACGATAAATGTTGACAATATATTTTGTTTTGCAGGTATATTTCTGCGTATTATGTTGAGAAAGTGAAAATTGTTAAGTAAGAAGCGATTTCTTTTATATATCTTCGTTGGGCATGCATATGCTTCGTAAACTATTCAACAAACAAGTTTGAAAATACACCTAATTTTTAGATATTTATGATTTTTAAATAAGATGTCGTTGCTGTACCAGCAACGAGCATAAAAGTAAATTTTGAAACTGTTTGTTGAAAAAGTTTATGTATATATGAAAGTGCAATAGTTAAGCATGTTGAACGTTCCGGTGAATGTCATGTCTCTAAGGTGTTAGCATGCAGTAGTGCTGCCACCTAGTGTTCTTTTGAGTGGCGCCCTTAGCATTGGTGGTTCTGCATGGTGAAGTAGTTGGTAATGTTTAAGGAATGTTCCCGGTAGTGTAGTCTTTGTAAATAGATGTATCATTCTATTTATTTGTATATTATTTTATGTATAATTAAAAACGTTAGGATAATGAATGTTTTAAACAACGGTATGTCAAAGGTCACTAACATGTAATTTAACCTTTCGTTTGCTCATATGAAGTACAAATCACGTGTATGATGTAGTTGTACTCGTAACGTATGACAGGAGCTACAACAACAAAACTTCTTGAGGCTCGTCTGTTTATTTATTTGTGATAACTAAATTTAGAAATTCTCATTAAAATCTTGTTCATGGTTTTGCCAGCATTACCAGTGATGCTCTTAAAGTCTGATTTTCGTTTGTTATTAAAACGTTACTAACCCAATTAATACAGCTGTGTTTGAAGTTGATTCATTTCAATCTATAATAAATATTATTGTTTTATAGAAATAAATGTTACCGTAAACCATAGAGCAGTGGTCGGCAACCTTTTTTGATCGCGGGTCAATTTTTTTTTTGTGTTGAAAAATTTAGAATTGTGTTGGGTCAGTGATAGTCATATAATTATTAATACCGGTACACGTATTTTAAATTTGTATGTTTATTTACATACAAAAAAGTTAATAGTTCGACCAGTTTGATATTTTCCCCTGAAATTGATCTTAAAATTCTCCGTAGCCGTGACTCTTTCCTTTAATATCGTTGTTCTTCTCACATAGCCGAGAAACTTGAACTGAACAATGATTGTGCCCTTACGGGCTGCAATGGTGAAGCCAACTTTTGGCGGGTCAGCCAAATTATTGCCGACCACTGCCATAAAGTTTTGTAAAATATAGCGGTAGGCCTGTTTGAATATCTGATTAGTGCCAGTACTAGTAGTATATTATTGGCAATATAATGAAACTTAGTAAAAAACTGTTTTTTCACAACTTTGTTTTACCATTTGTGCTACTTGCAATATAGCCACACGAAAAAAAAAAAATTTACACCGACATTTAATAATGAAAAAAAATGCGTAATTGTTGATTTTATTAAACAAATATGTAATATTATACATTCATCATTCATTTTACGCAACAAAGCTGGAACGTTACGTACGTTATATTTCCGAAATGTTTAATTTAGTAAATTACATGTTGAAAATTAGTCTTATTGCTGTTACATAATAATGATTCGGTCCGCCGATGGGTCAGCGATAAGTTTATGGACTTACAACGCTAAACTCCGGGGTTCGATTCCCCGCGGTGGACGGAGCGCAGATGGACGTTTAGCTTTGCGCTAAAACAAAATCAACAATATATTTATCTAAATATGTGTTCCAAATATCAGAAAAGTTGTAGTAATCTTTTTCCAAAAGTTATTGTGGAAAAAAAAACAATTATCGAACTTATTGCTATATTTTTCAAACATTTTATTTTAGTAGGAGTATTTAAAAAAAAAACATTCCTTATTTCATATGACTAGTAGGCATAGTAGTTATGGTGATTGTTCTACTAATTAGTTATTATTTGTATAAAATACGATGTATTTTAAGTTTTTATTTCCTTTTGTGAGAAAATAAAAACTAATGCTTGGTTTTTTGGACTTAGAGAAAAAAATTGTGAGATATAAATAAATTACGTTTTTTTTGTTAGGCCAGTGTTAGAAAATAACGTTTTTCTATAATTGTTTATTTTTTTAGTCCAGTGTCTTCTTATTACCAAAGCCAACTGGCGCAGAAAGACTACATATGTAGCATGAAAGAAGACAATGGAATGCATACTTGTGACAAGCTGCCACCATATCGATATCAAGACAGGATGTGTAATTCATCTGTTCAGCCTAAAAGCACGAACACTCCCACAAATTCATCATGTGTGAACTGGAACCAATACTATACAATTTGTCGTGCAGGTGATAAAAATCCATTTCGGGGAGCCATATCATTTGATAATATAGGATTAGCATGGGTAGCTATATTTTTGGTAGGTGTTTGATACAATGATGCATTGGTATTTCAGCATGAAATTGTAACTTATTTTGACCTAGACTACAGATATTTCTGTCTTTCAGTTTATTCATTTTTTAAAAATCAACCGGATATGTATCTATACTGTTCTGGGGTACTGTGACTGTTTTCATCAGTTTTTACACTGTTAGATAAGCCCACAAGATAACAGCTAGATGAAAGAAGATCAAATATTTTGTAGAGGGCATTTCTCAGCCAATTGATCATTCAATACAAAATCTATGAGAATTCACAAAAATAAAAAACAAAACTAAGCCTGAAAAACTTACCATGCCACTAATAATGAATGAAGAGATTAATAAATATTTCTCAGCTGGAGCTCAATACAGGAAACTTTGCTGAAACTAGTGTTTTAAAGTACCAGGTTTCAAGTCTCAACCAGGTAACCCCCCATTCTGATAGAATACACTCACTCAAACCAAACACTCTTGGGTCCGCAGTCCAATATTTGCCATTTGTAACACTTTGTTACGTCTCCGTTCGTTAGTTGATTTTCCGTAACTTTGTTCCCACGAAACTTTAGCGACACAAGTCCTTTCTTAATAAAACTTGGAAGTTGAGCACGTTCGTTGTTATAGCGCGACTGTTGAAAATAAGTGTATCGGTAAAGTTATATTCAGAAAGAATAAAAACAACACTCTCTGACTGCAGTTCAATTACTCACTACACTGTTCCCGTCACGTTGTGACCATCTTATATATACCAAACTACCCCAATCTTGTAAATGCTAGGGCATTCACGAAGGAACAGGATATTTCTAGAAACGTGGCATGACACTAGTCACGTGACCTCGCTGACGCAACAATATGTTGCACATCAGACTGAAAACCAAAGTAGTACAGTAATGTACAGGAAACATTTTTTTTTTAAATTTTCATATGTGCATGGAAATATGTGAATGGAAAACTTGCTGGTAATATGGAACCACCTTGACATAAAAA
>NW_013670065.1:38170-48785 GCF_000517525.1 Limulus polyphemus | reverse complement strand
CTATAGTGTAAATATCTGTATAGATCGCATGTTATAGTGTAAATATCTGTATAGATCGCATGTTATAGTGTAAATATCTGTGTAGATCGCATGTTATAGTGTAAATATCCATGTAGATTGCATGCTATAGTGTACATATCTGTGTAGATCGCATGCTATAGTGTAAATATCCGTGTAGATTGTATGCTATAGTTTAAATATCTGTGTAGATCGCATGCTATAGTGTAAATATTTCTGTAGAATCCACGCTATAGTGTAAATATCTCTGTAGAATCCATGCTATAGTTTAAATATCTGTGTAGATCGTATGCTATAGTGTAAATATCTGTGTAGATCGCATGCTATAGTGTAAATATCCGTGTAGATTGTATGCTATAGTGTAAATATCTCTGTAGAATCCATGCTATAGTGTAAATATCTCTGTAGAATCCATGCTATAGTGTAAATATCTCTGTAGAATCCATGCTATAGTTGCACCAGTAAACATCTGTGGTTAGATTTGAGTAATTAGCATATTCTTTCTCTTTTATTACTGTAGGTAATTAGCTTAGAAGGCTGGACAGATATAATGTATTATGTCCAAGATGCTCATTCATTTTGGGATTGGATGTACTTCATGTTACTTATTGTGGTAAGCTGTCTTTCATGTTGTTCTGTTGAAAAGGGTTAACTTTACCTTTAGGAACAATTTGTTTAATTACAACAGAATTCTTTGGGTGGTTCTCTTACAGTTAAAATGAATTTCAGACTAGGACTTAAACACTGTCTTAAAGTATACACATACTGAAATGTTCCACATAATTGAATTAAACTGTTAAGAGGGAAAAGCTGACAAGTGAAAAAGAGACTCTGGGATTGGGACTTGAAATCAAATCTTCTGATAACAAGGCCAATGCTCTACTACTGAGCTAGCCAAGAGTACAAGACATCTCCATCACTGTTCACCCTTAAGGTTTCTCATTGGGAGTATGATTACCATATTACGTTATGATCAAGTAGTTAGTTATAAAGAGGTCCTGGGTTCAAGTCCCAGTCCAGAAGTCTCTTTTCACTTATTGCCTTTTTCATGTAAAGGTTTATGTCCAAAATTGTCCATTTGTTGAATTAAACTAATGACTTTGAACATTTTTCTACCAGATGTATTTCATGAACTACATTTTCTACCTTCAACATTATAGATGAGTTAGAATCATTATTGTTTTTCATTATTTTTGTAATCTTGTTAATCTCACGTTAATCTAAATACTTGGTATAAAAATTTAAAGTTGCTTAGGAATCTGTAAACTGTATATTTAAAATAAACTTCATCATTGTTAACACGCAGGCTGCTTTAAGAGTTAATATTACTTGCTTGAACAATAAAAAAAGTGTTGAATGTTTTTCAATAGAAAGTTTACTGTTAGCTACTTGAAATGTTTTTTACACTAATACAGAAATTAAATTATTAGGTTGGATCATTTTTTATGATCAACCTTTGCTTGGTTGTGATCGCAACACAATTTTCCGAAACAAAAAAGAGAGAACTGAAGAGAATGAAACAAGAACGTGCTCGCTTTCAATCAACAAGTACTCTTGCTAATACCAGTGCATCAGAACAGCCACTGAGCTGCTACACAGAAATGGTAAAATATCTAGCTCATCTCGGACGTCGTGCAAGACGGAGATTCCTACAGTGGTACAAACAAATGCGTCGGAAACATGGAAAAGAAGAATTGTCTCATTCAACTTCCTTACAAAGGAGGCATCAAAGGCCTCCTTGGCAGCCAGGACAGAGTTCAATGAAACATCGTGAATCCTGTCATGATATTTCAAATAATAATAATTTTGATTCCATTAATTCCAATTCTAACTCGTGTGTGCATATGTCCCAAACACCCGAAAATTCTGTTGTGTGGTCTCCTTGTGAATCATCTGTAGCTCCATGTGCCAGTCCCGAGGTCTCGGATATTGATCCCACATCATCACCAAGAAGACCAAGCTTGCTCAAAGTACCAAGCAATCTTTGCAGTCCAGAAAATTCCTCCATAAGTGAAATTCCTGTTTCTGTTGAGTGCCAAGGTAAAGTTATAGTGAACATGTCACTTGTAAGCATATTCATTTTGTTACTTTTATGAAACAGTATCTTCTATTTGAATTAATTATTACAATCTGTGCTTGAAATTCAACCTGTTATACCCTAGTAGGATATTGAATGTTTGCTGTTTGTAGAAAAAACAAATTATTGGAGTTCTGTGATTATGTACACATATAATAGTTCAAATATAAGTATGAAGCCCAAGTTATCATTTGACTTACCACTTCAAGTTGTCCCCGATATATACCAGTTTCAGGGAATTCTACTTCTCATAAGTTACCCTGGAGACTGGACAAGGGAAATCAAAGGAAAAGACTAAGTTGATCGGGAGTACATTATAAATATGATGATTTTAATTGTTCTTTACACACCACAATGAACCTATAATCAACTGATCATGGGTATAACTTAGTGGTAAATCAAGTGGTTCCATGTATATTTTGTTGTATTTTAAGCAGTTTGTCCACAAAATAATTAAGAAGAATCGATTAGTAGCATCAGTGCTACGTATTCGTCAAATTCTATATAAATATAGATTTACTGTGAGGAGTAAATGACAACTAAAAACACCATAAATATATTGTAGTTAACTTTTTTTATGTTTTGATATCTAAATCTGTTTCCCTGGTCTTTAAACACTTCGGGAATGAAGTTGAAAAAAAATCAAACTTAAAACTCACGACCCCATATTGCAGCAATAATTTTGACTATAGTTCTGAATTTATATCTGTGCAAAATGTGGAGAGTTTCTAGTAAGATTTAAAAGTCTTGTTACACAAAAAATCAAATATGTTACAAGAGTATTTGAACTCAAGAAATGTCCGTGAATCGCTGACATCAGTCTGACTCTGGTTCTTACAAGTCGGTGTGCAAGGTGATAGTCATTTGATGAACAAAAATACTCTTGTCCATCTTACAGTTTGCATATTGTATTTGCATAACTTCTAGGACCTTCAAAATGCAAATCTGCACTTTTTTTAGCTGTCATTTATACTGTATCTGGTATTTAATCTCCCCAGTCACAAACTGTCACTGAATCAGTAGTATAGGGTAAAATATATAATTGATAACTTTGATATCAAATACATAATACTATGTTGAATGGCACTCTGTAAAAGGTCTTGGCATGTACACTTTGACCCCCACCTATGCACATTGGGTTAAAATATCTAAAAAGATGTTTATTATTGAGCAAAAAAATGTAGCTAACCTTGCGAAAATGCTAGATTAAATATCCTGATCCTAACAAGGTTTATTTTACATCTTGAAGAAGCTAAGCAAAAAGTTAAGAGTTTAGCTTTTATGTTACAAAAGTCTTTTTAACACAGATCAAAGTTCTGCCAATTGTATAAAATTTCTACTATGATCTGTGTTTCATAAAAACAAGAAGTTGAGGAAGGATTTACAAATAAGAAACTACGGGTCAGTTAGTTTGACTTTTGTTTGTAGCAAGATCAGACATCATTCAGAAAAGCATTCGAGAAATTATTATGCTTGTCTTTTTGATCTAACATGGTTTCAGAAAAGCTTTATTATGATGCAACAACACGTTTAAGTTTTTTTTTTTTCTAAACAGAAGCACGCATCCCAGATTCAGGGGTGTAGCCAGCAGTACAGAGTGGGGGTGGGTAATGTTTTATTTAAAAAAAAATTGAATCTTTTTTCATGCATAAATAATTTAAGAGATTTACATGATTTCCAAGTGTTTATTAAGTAAAAAACAACAACAGAAGATAACAGACCATTAAGACTTTTCGGACCATTAAGACACCTTTGGTTATGCCCATGTGATGTATATTATAACTTCCAAGAACCTTTTAATAAGGTGCCTAACAGGAGATTAATTGGGTGCATATGGTTTTCATGAAAAAGTTAAGAATTGTTCACAAAATTAGATTAATGTTAATAATTGAGCATTTTCTAATTAAGAGAATTGGACTAGTAGGTACACTCCCAGATTCTGGGACCTTTAATTTTAATTACCAGTGTCAAAGATTTCAATAGCTCCTTGAACAATAACATTTACAAATACCCCCAGTATAATTAGATATTGGGAAGAGCTGATTGTATAAAATAAATTTCTCTTATAAAAACAAAGTTGTCGACAGTTATAGGTGTCTAGGCCCAAAGGTAGTACTTTGCATGGTGAGGTAGTTATTTCAGCATCTTTATTGTTTGAGTATATATGTGCTGTTGTTATGTTTTTAGTGCTCTGTCCTCTATGGGGAAGTGAAACCCTGGAGTTTGGTTTGTAAGTCCATAAACTTACCACCAACCCACAGGGGGACGAGCATATACATGTATGTATATAATTGTTCATTTTTGTTTGTATGCTTGCAGAACCTGTACTGTCAGTTAAGAAACAACAGTCTCTTCCTAAACAAGTGAGTCTACAAGTTACCCAGCAACCTTCCGACACTTCTTGTGGCACATCTCCACTCACATGTGCTGAACTACTTGTTTTCACAGGAGCTCAGAGTGCCGCACTAGCAGCTAGTCTGGCCAGTAATTATGCTATGCAGAGGTTCTACTCAACTTTAAGAAAGGGTATACAGTATACTTGTTAGTGTAGGGTGTTTTTAATATTATAAAGACTACAGATTATAACACAAATTTCAGTTTAATAGCGGGCTGATACGATACATAAAACATGCGTATGTCACCCAAATTATTCACACATTATCATAATTATTTTTTGTCACAAAAAGAACCTTTAGGTGTATTCTATGTCATTGTGTTTATCTTCAACAAGAGTAAGACAATTAGATTTACCCGGGTATATTTTCAACTTAATTTTTCTAGCTAATAACCTAAAAGGTAATTTCACAAAAGAACTAGTCACTTTATAGCTGTTATTAGGAGCAGTGATCACTAGAACCATAAGAGAGATAACCCTAAATTCATTCTCTCATAACCTAAGTTACTAAAATACAACTAATAATTGGTAAGAAGATTAATTACATATCTTAATAATATATTAACAATTTTATTTATAATTTGGCTACAAATTATAATTAAACAAGATGAAAAAAAGATACACGTAAAAAGTATAGAAACTTAATTACAGCATATATAAGCAACTGCATGATCTTTCTTCATTATGCAGACCTTTAAAATGTTCATTATGGCTGAAAATATGATTAACAGGGAGCATACTGAAATGATAGATCAACAAATTCTAATCAATGTAAGTTTTTGTTTTATGCACAGAATTAGAACACTGTATTAGCAATATTCACTGATGGGTTAATTTTTTTAGCTCTGATCTATGTAAGTAGTTTGTTTTTGATCAAAATTTAATGTTAATTCTGGATTATTTTGAGACCTAACACAAAAAAATAAATAAATTTTGATGTGCTAAATTTGTAGAGGAATATATAATTATTTAACAACTCAAACTTGCGTTTATATACGTTGAAGTTATTAAAAAGTCGTGTGTTTTGTGGATTTAAAAAATCTAATGCTTACAGATTGGTCACAGGGAACATTGAAAATTTGAAAGTATTTTGTTGAAATGTTTAAAATTATGATGATGAGGATGTTGTCTTTATGATTACTAGCAAAGACACCAACACCACAAGTGGCATTTATTTCATTGGCTTCATACAGATGGTGGGGTGGAGTATGTGTGCATCATTTACCATGCATATCTATTGAATATTGACATAACATTTTCTAGAAATTCACCCTCACTGGCCAACTTCTCCATATTAGTTTACCTATTATCTAAAACTTGTAATTCTAGGGGTCCTGGAGGTATAGGCTGTATCACAAAACCCCTAAAAGTTCACGGTGATCAGAGTTTGAGAAGTAGGCATTAGGGCAGTAGTAAAGGTGAAAATTCAAATGGCTGTCAAACTTGTGAAATTGGATAATAAAAGGCATACCTAAGAATACCTGGTGACAAGAAGTCGGGAAATTATATTTTTATTACAGACAAACACACACACCCACGGACAGACCACTTTATAGTGTGGGTGTAACTGTTAGTTTACAATTTTTAATATACACTTAGTTTGCTGACTACACATACACATATCAGCTCATTCATCAAACGATTGTTTGTTTCTGTAAAAGTGATTTTAGGAAACTAGATTTTGCTCTGACCATATAAGCATGATACGGTTTTTATATGATACATTAACGTATGTTGCTTTCGCTTCTCAGGAGAAAAACATCATTCAGCTCCAGTTATTCTCTGTGACGTTGAGATGGAGAAAGGAGGTCATGTTAGTCATTTAGACTGTGTTTGGTCTGAGTCAGAAGGAGAATATGATGGTGCAGCATTGCAACATGGAGCAACTAAGAGCTTCTGTTATTGGTGGAAACCTCATCAGGCTAAGCTCAAGTTTTTTGTTGACCATAAGTATTTTCAAAGAGGAATTCTCACAGCAATTTTGATAAACACACTGGGTATGGGTATTGAATATCATAACCAGGTAAATGTAATATTTATTTATTTCATTCATCTGTTTGTTTACTTTAAATGTGAAGTTTTGAAGCATCGTCAGTGCTCAATTGTAGATGGGATTACAGAGAGGGCAAGGAGGAGAAAGTGCCCTCTCCAGCTTCTTTTTGTGTGTGTGTGGGATATAGTATACATACACGATAATTGTAATAGTTTAGTCAATACTTTTTTTTATCCCCGTCATTTTAGTTCCAAATCTTGCCCATGTGTTCAGTATATCATCAAGATTTTTAATGAAACAAAATTATTTACACAAGTGTCTCGTTATTATAAGTATGCACAAAATTTTCCTTTTAGAATTTGAAGTGAGCTCTGAATCTATGAGCTATATAATTTTTTAACTTTGGAATTTTGCTCTCCTGATACCCTCTGATGTTACATACAAATCTTCTTGGCTCCATGTATGTGTGTGTTGAAGAATAAAGTTTGCTTTAGGCTTAACAGTCCAGATGATTTGAGTTTAAACTCCCAAGTTATTGTCAAACAATAAATAATAAATCACAGTTGAAAAATTCCACCATAGCAACAGCACATGAAGCATTCAAACCATTCTCTTCCACGCTGCTTTATGAACTCGTTAGTTGCTGTCTTATTTGTGCATCAGTGAATTTCGAACAGGTTCTTTTTATCCATTATAAGCACATCATGTGCTTACATTTATCTGTTTTATTTTTTACTCATCTTGGTAGTGATTGTGTTGTGTATACAAGTTTCTCCAGAATATAGAATTACAGTCTATTCTCTTATTGTTCTAGTCAACCTTCTAGAATCATCTTCATACTTATAATTTGATGGAAACTCAAAGAAACTGAAAAATAAACTAGTAAATATCAGAATGTACTGTAATGAGTCACATAATTTTTGTTGCAGTTTACGGAGATGTTTGAATGATGCATAAGTAAGTGTAATCGTGTTTCTCAGTGGACTGAAACAAGAGAGAGATTAAAAAGTTTAGTAAATCTAAAGTGAAATATTGTATAAAGCTGTTTTAAATATTAAAATAGTAATGACCTCTCAGAAGATTTGACTGTGTGTTCTTTGTACAATTTATGAATAATTGATTAGGATCATAGAATATAGATATGTCTGAGCTTTTGTGTGTGTTGTTGTTCATGCCGTGATGTGCTTCAAAAATTATTTCATTGAAAAAATTATATGTTTTAATGAATGTTATTGATAATAAACACTATTGTTTCTTACTTTGAATTATTTCTTTTATTTCAGCCGGAGGAATTAACTTTAGCAGTGGAAGTGTGTAATTTGATTCTTACTGGCATCTTTGGCTTTGAAATGCTGCTTAAAATCCTAGCTGAAGGCATTTTTGGTTACATTAGTAATGGCTTCAATGTGTTTGATGGTGTGATTGTGATTCTTAGGTAAGTAAATTTCAATACGAATAATTAAACATAGTGTGAAGTATCGAACTTTATGAGTACAATTGTATAATATTCTAAGGCAGTGGTAAATAATGGCCCTATAAGATATTATTTAAAAGTTAAATTGTACACTGAATACTAATATTGACTTCTGATCAGAGCAAGCTACATGTGTAACATAACATAAAATTTAAGGACAACAAGGGACCTGTTGATCCATGTAAGCTGTCAGTCTCATCCACTAAACTTTAAATAAAAATAAAACACTCAAAGCTAGCCCTTATTATTCAAATATTTATCAATCCTTCCCTTAGACCCTTAATTTACTGCATCCACCACATCTCAAGGTGGCCTGGCATGGCCAAGTGGTTAGGGTGCTTGACTTGCAATCTGCAGTTAGCGGGTTTGATTCCTCGTCACTCCAAACATGCTGGCCCTTTTAGCCATGGGGGTGTTATAATGTGATGGTCAATCCCACTATTCGTTTCTAAAAGAGTAGCCCAAGAGTTGATGGTAAGCGGTGATGACTAGCCGACTTCCCTCTAGTCTTATACTGCTAAATTCGGGACAGCTAGTGCAGATAGCCCTCGTTTAGCTTTGCACAAAATTGATAACAAGCATCTGAAGGCATCGCATTTAAAATGTCAACCACCCTGTTGGAAAAATAAAACTGTCTTAGCTGAAGATGGTTCTTACCCTGCCAAAATTTATATTTGTGTCCCCTAGTCCTACTATTCTCACCTTTAAGTTTGAAAAAAGATGATGCATCAACACTATCAATTAACAATCTTAAACACCTCAAACAAATCCCCTTTAACTCTTTTTATTTCAGGAGAAAACGATTTCAGAGATCTTAACCTATTCTTACAGGACAATTTTTCCATCACAGGTGTAAGTCCTCTGAACAATTCAATGTTCTTCATAAGATTATGAGCTCAAGACTAAACATAACGCTCTAAATGTAGCCTAACTAATGATCTACACAATGAAAATATGCACTGCTTAGACTTGTATTCAATAATTCTCTAGATATAACCCAACCTGTTCAAGCATAATGATCTGGAGAAGCTTAAAGCTACATTAAGCATTAAGTCATTGGACTGACCCCATATTGGAGAAGGAATATTAACTATAATTCTGAACTTACTAAGTGTATCTCTGTGGAATGTGGCTAACTTTTATTGAAACCTACAATAACAAAAAAGTAGATTAGTGACAAATGTTATTTGTACTCAAGATGTTCATATAAATTGATGACATCAGTCTGACTCAGGCCCTGACCAGGTGATGTTCTTGTGAAGGATAAACATACTTTTACCTACTGTATAGTTTGCATAGTGTATTTGCTTGACCACTAGAATCTCCAAGATGCATATCTCAGTTGTTGTTTTTTTCAGTATCTCTGTATATTGTATCTCTCCTCGACTGCAAACTTTTGCCAAATCAGTAATGTAGTGTAAAATATAACTCTGATATCAAATACATAATTCCACGTTAAATGGCATTCTGTAAAAGGTTATAACACTTTGACTCCACCCATGTTCGTAGGCTAATATAAAATGTTATTTTTTTAATACTTTTGTAAAGAATATTGGGTTTAAAAGTGATTAAAAAATGATAAAAAAATATATGAAAGTTTCCAGTCAATTCCTAGGCAAGTTATTTCAGAAAGAAGTATTTCAAAAGACTTTTTATTTGAATTATACATGTTGGATCTCAAAATAAATGTTAACTATTGAGATGTGTTTGAATGCTAAGTAAACGTATTCTATTTTGACTTTTTTCTTTCATATTTGTCTTTAATTCATTAATTCGTTTCTTCATGCTCGTGCCAAGATTTTTTTTAAATTTCAAAGCTACTGATAAAAGAAGGCATAGACAAATCTTTCTAATGCTGGGTTGATAACGTAAATTTTAACATCACTTTCTGTATAAAAACATAATATTAATTGTATAAAAAGAAATTACTTAGATATTAGCTGTTTTTTCACACCTCTCTTAATTTGTCCGTTACAAATTTCAAACCATAATTGATTTTAGTTAATATGTTAACAAATTTTAGCCCGTTTTAGGTAGCTTGTTAAGGAAAAGAATGAAAAGTTTGAAATAATGGATTTAATCTTAATGGATTTACTGTATTAAAAATAATAGATATCAGCATATGATAGGAATCCATTTTTCTCACTGAACTTGTAGAATGATCATATCCTAATTTTTAAGTGTTTGGTGTTAAGTTACTTTTTATCATTTCAAAATTATTATTATTATTGTTGAATTATGAATTGAATCAAGTGTCTCGACTAGCATCCAAGTAAGTAGTGAATAAAAGCTCAAGCTCACACTGGGTACTTTACATAATTGTTCTCATACTTAATATGAGTTTCTTTCATGTAATCGGATCCATCGTGGTCATTTACTTATCAGTAGATTGTAATTGGATCCATCATGGTCATTAGACTTATCAGTACATTGCAATTGGATTCATCATGGTCATTTACTTAATCAGTAGATTGTAATTGGATCCATCGTGGTCATTTATTTATCAGTATATTGTAATTGGATCCATCATGGTCATTTACTTATCAGTAGATTGTAATTGGATTCATCATGGTCATTAGACTTATCAGTAGATTGTAATTGGATTCATCATGGTCATTTACTTATCAGTAGATTGTAATTGGATTCATCATGGTCATT
>NW_013670065.1:31376-37170 GCF_000517525.1 Limulus polyphemus | reverse complement strand
ACTAGATTGTAATTGGATCCATCATGGTCATTTACTTATCAGTAGATTGTAATTGGATTCATCATGGTCATTTACTTATCAGTAGATTGTAATTGGATCCATCATGGTCATTTACTTATCAGTAGATTGTAATTGGAATCCATCATGGTCATTTACTTATCAGTACATTGTAATTGGATCCATCATGGTCATTTACTTATCAGTAGATTGTAATTGGATCCATCATGGTCATTTACTTATCAGTACATTGTAATTGGATTCATCATGGTCATTTACTTATCACTAGATTGTAATTGGATCCATCATGGTCATTTACTTATCACTAGATTGTAATTGCATCCATCATGGTCATTTACTTATCAGTAGATTGTAATTGGACCCATCATGGTCATTTACTTATCAGTAGTTTATCTTGTTTATTTACAGTATTGTAGAGGTTTGGCAGAGTAGTGGCAGTGGGTTATCAGTTTTAAGAACCTTCAGGCTTCTTAGGATATTAAAGCTGGTTCGTTTCATGCCAGCACTCCGAAGACAACTTGTGATTATGCTACGGACCCTGGATAACGTTGCAGTTTTCTTTGCTCTCCTAATTTTATTCATATTTATTTTCAGGTTAGTCTTGTTTGCTTATTTATACACAAGCTGTCAGTACACTTACTGAAAATCCTAATCTTTGGTACTTTTTAGAACAGTACAAATATTTTAATATCATCAGTTTAGTTGACAAATGTAAAAAAAAGCTTTAACTACTTTTTTCTTATTGTGAAAGGGCATGTGTAATTGAATCAGTATTATTGATGGAGATACATGTATGAGCATTACTTTTATCGATGAAAATTGTCCCTGTTTTACAGTATTGTAAAAATATAATTACTGAGGTGATTACTACTTTACAGCTACATCTACTTGAATTATGTTATGTGAATATAATATTCTGTGTTGACATGCAAGAAAATAGCTAAATAAGCAGTTAAACTACTTTTAATTCACAGTTAAATACACTTTTATGAATCAAATTCCTTTTATTTATGTGTTAATATATACATTTCATTTTTAATTGATTTTTGGCTTATTAAGTTTATCCAAGCAGTTATTTACATCTAAGACTACCTGTAATGAAATTACAAATTTATCTTCTATCGCTGTATAATGCTATATGAAATTTCTCTTTGATTAGTGACGTATCCTTATTTTAGTAAACACCGTGTCTAAGCTATTGCATTATAAATTTTCTGGATACATCTAACATTAAGGTTTGTCTATATAATAACATGAAACACATTATTCTCACATTAACACTTGGCTCATGTGGTAACTGCATGCATGAATTACTTAAATAAATACATGTGTGGATGTACTATAGAAAAATGTAAACATTCAAAGTTCCATAGAAAACTTCTAAATTCATCTACTCTGGCATTGTCATAAACTACTTGACCCTTGTGCGGACTTCATGCCAATTATCAAGGCATGGCTTCACTCCAGTTGGCAGTCGATTTAGGGTATGCAACACCGCAACAATCTTTTTAGCCGTTAATTTCTATAAGAGTTGGAGAGGGGAAGTTGTATTTTCTAGGCTCCTTAGTGGCCACAGTTTCCTTACTCATCATTTTCTTTTAAATGGGACTGATCTGTCAATCTGTAGCCTTTGTGACATTCAAGTCACAATTACCCCATCCCTTTCGATTGCCAGCGGTGGCACCATTTTAGACATATTTTGTCTCAAGATTTACCTTTGACCTTGGACAGTGTCCTTGGGGATAGTAGCAATGTCCAGATTGCTCATGTTTTTACTTTTTATGAGCTATTGGCCTTTTGAGTTGTATTTAAGTTTTTAACCTTGTTTGATAACAAAAGGACGGACATGATTCTTATTTATAAATTTTTATTTTCTACTTCTTTTACATATCTTACATTCCTTTTTTCTCACTCCTATGAGACTCTAATGTTTGGCATAGATGGCTCTAGTCCTTTATGCTTTAAAACACCTGAATAAAGAACCAATCAACTAAAACGTCTTTCTAATTCAGATATAAATTTATATAAAAGTACAATAAGATTGGTAATCAGTTTTTGAAAGACTGTGTATATGAGGGAATAGTTATGGATACTTTCACAAAGAAAAAGCTGTCACAGACTGCCATTCAATTGGTCAAAACATTTCTCAATCATTAAGACAAATTATTTTAGTGTTAGCAAGGAATTCTGAATTTTTATACGTTTGATAGTATGGGTACCATTCACATGTATGCATGTAAAAATGTATTAAAAACACTTTTAAGTTTTTAATACAGTTTAATACACATACATTCATAATTAATTTTATACAGTGTAAAACTGACAGCAAAAATCATTTAAACATCAACAACTATATAAACAAGTAGATTTAAGTAAACTACAGTAATAAAGTACGTGTGGAAAATTTCTTTATGTTTTCAGAATTTTAATCTGCTGTTGTCTATGATTGTTGTGAGTTTGCTATATTCTTCTTATTTTAGTCATTTCTTCTATTTGTACGGTATTGCATGCTAATTTGGATAAGTAGTTTCTGTGTAGGGCTGCTATCCTTTTTTTCAGTCTGGCTGACTGTTCTATTATTGACATGTTTTTTCATATTTTGTACATGTACATCTCAAGTTACAACCAACAATTTTTGTTTTATAAATTATATAAGATTAGTAACTAAAACTGCAGATGTATGCAAGATATCTTGCATTCATCTAAAATGTACAGAGTAGCTTGTAATATGATGTTATTTTAACGCAGGAGGAATGTGTGAGAAGACGCATGTTTCCTGATTACTTATGATTTATTTGCCATCCTTATATTTTGTTCAAGAGTTTGAGTTTATTAACGAATTCGAACCATTATGTGATATTCAGTGTCCTTTGTTACTGTTCTTTAACAGCAAAAAAAAGTAAAATGTTTGTAGTAATTTATGATTTAAATTTTGCTTTCATTTTTCTTCATATCCGTTTTAAATGACAAACCGTAAAGCAAACAATTTTAAGCGTAATATTTGTACTTAGTCTGTTTATTGTAAATAAAATATTAATACTTAATTAACAACATACAAATGTATTTCAAGATATTTAGAATATTTGATATGATCCTAAAATGCTTTGGTATATGTGGTATCATTGTTTTATATTAAATTAGGTTATTAATGTATATCTTCATTCAAGGCTCATCAACACAGCTTAGGTTAGCAAACCAAAGAAATACAGTTAGGCCTCTTATAATGGCAATGTGTATATAATAGTTATGGGGTTTTTGAGTCCTTTTTTAACTCACCATTTAGTAACCTAATGTAATTAGGCATGTGAATAATATTATGATATTATGCCTAATTTATTATTAATATTATACAGTGGCCCAGCCTTTTCATGATTATCTTACAGATTTCTTTTCACCAAAGATACAATAGAAAATCAAATCTGTGACCCTAGTTGTGCTGTTGATCCTTGAATAGGCAAAACTGCAGTCCACAGCAGAAGGTACGACCTATTAAAGAATGTCTTAGAGATTTGGGTCACGGATTCTCTTTTCAATTTTATCTTTGGTTAGAAAGAAAATAAATCTACAACATATATATAATCATTAAATAGTTGTTCTGCTATATAATATTGAATAATGAATTAGGCACAATATCATAACATTTGATATACCAAAATTAATTTAGGTTATTGTATGGTGAATTAAAAAGTATTCAAAACCCCATTATTATAATAGAGTTTGTTAAATTTGTTTAAAGTTCTTCTATCATGAACATTTTAGTTTAACATTTCATTAACAATAATGAAAACTGGAAAATTTTCTTTTAAATATACTTTACCACTGTCACATTAACATAAAATAATGTTTAGGCACAACAAGGGACCTGTTGGGCCATCTTGGCTGTCCCATTCTCCAAACTAAACTAAAACTACCAAATAAAATAAATTACAAAAATAAAATAAAAATCTTAAAGCCAGCCTTATCATTCATATAGTTATCATGCTTTCTCTTAAACTCACTTAAATGTATTGCCTCCACAACATCCAAAGTCAACCCATTCCAAAAGCCAACCATTCTATTAGAAAAATAAAACTGTCTTAGCTGAAGATGACTCCTACCTTGTCAACATTTATATTTGTGTCCCTTAGTCCTACCATTATCACTATTAAGCATGAAAAGAAGATGATGCATCAACACTATCAATTCCCTTTACAATCTTAAACACCTCAATCAGATCCCCTCTAATTCTTCTATTTTCAAGAGAAAACAATTTGAGAGATTTCAATCTCTCCTCATATGATAATCCTTCCATTCCAGGCACCATTCTGATAACCCTCTTCTGAACCCTTTCCATCAATTCAGTGTCCTTCTTAAGGTAAGGAGCCCAAGACTGCACACAATACTCCAAATGTGACCTATACAATGAAATTATAACCACTTCAGACTTGTATTCACTATTTCTGTAAATACAACCTAAAATTCTATCTGCCCTCACCACTAGCAACAGCTTGGATGCCTTAAAAGACTGATCATATATTACACCAAGATCCCTTTCTTTCACCTGTTTAGGTTATTCCTATCCAAATTATACTTATAATTCAAGTTATGATAACCCACATGCATTATCTTGTATTTATTATAATTGAAATCCATCTGCCATTTATTTACCCAATTCACTATAAATGATCTAAATCCTTTTGTAAATTAGCAGCATCCTCTTCACAGTTAGCAGCACCTAAGACCTTAATATCATCAGAAAATTTAAGTAACTTATTGATCAATCCTTCATCTATGTCACTGATTTAAATAAAAAAAACAAAGGTCCTAAGACTGAGCCCTGAGTTACCCCGTTTGCGACATTAATCCAATTTTACTGAACTCCATTTGTAACAACCCTCTGCTTTCTTCTACACAGCCATTCTTCTATCCAATTTGCTAACACTTATCCCTCACACCTATAGAAATAATTTTTTTACAAGCCTCTTATATGGCACCTATTCAAAGGCTTTCTGAAAATTCAGATACACCAAATCTACACCCTTACCCACATCTACATAAGCAATAACCTTTTCAAAGATTGTCGAAAGATTTGTAAGGCTAGTAGAATGTTTAATTACTACATCCCAGAGAGTCCACTCTCCATCCAATCTGTGTTATTGTACCTTCATGTTCTTTATTCATATTATCAAAGAGCAAAAAGTATGTACTTAGTTTTAAGCCTAAAACACACGTTTACATTTAGAACTTCAAAACATTTTGTTGCTTCCTCTGGCTCTACATATTTTTATAGGATGTTATTGGGCTCTCTTATACACTAAGATAAATAAAATAATACATTATTTAGGTTATTTGTCTCTTTTTGTATGCTAAGATGAATGAAACTGCAGTCTAATAAAAGAAAAACTATAACTAGCTAATTTACGATTGTGTTTAATTTTTAATCATGAAAATGGTTATAATATCTAACAAGATTAAGACAACGTGTGTGTGTGTGTCATAGTATCTAAGAAGATTAAGAAGAATTGTGTGCATACATAAACTTGTAGTCAATTTTAGATCATATTATTTGGTATACATTGTTATGTATTATCTAAGAATGTATAATAAAATGTAATTGTTTAGGCCTAGATATGAAAACCAAATGATACAAGTAATTCATTTACTCTCACTTGGTCCGGCATGGCCAGGTGGTTAGGGTGCTCGACTCGTAATCTGAGGGTCGTGAGTTCGAATCACCGTCCCTCCAACCATGCTCACCCTTTCAGCCGTGGGTGCATTATAATGTGTCGGTCAATCC
>NW_013670065.1:27859-30374 GCF_000517525.1 Limulus polyphemus | reverse complement strand
GACTAGCGCAGATAGCCCTCGTGTAGCTTTGCGCGAAACTTAAAAAAACAAAACAAAAAATACTGTCACTTGAATATATAAAAGAGAGAATCAGTTGTGATTTTGAGGGTGCTAAACGTCATAAAGCCTGAAATTTTTTTTATGATCTACGTATCATACTCTCAGTACCTTTGATACCTACATCTGTATAAATCACATCACACTTTACTGAAAAATGAAACACAAGTTTGAAAGTTTGATTTGGACAAGTAATAAGGAACAAATATTTTGTAAGGGATAAGTATTTTTGGCAGTGCACAACAACGGAGTGTAGAAAAATAGTATAGTATGTGCATGTACATCTCATTTCTCTATTATCTCTACATTAACACTCTTTCTGCCCTTTCCTAATATTCGTGTGTTTATTCCCTTCTTGATCGTCAACAACTTGGAACTTACAGTAGCTTATATAAAGTATCTTAATCAGTCTTTAAACATAAGATAACTCTTAAAAGAACTCAAAGGATTAAGATCCTACCTCAAGATAAGTTTTCGTAATTTGGTAATTACAATAAATAAGCACTAATTACCAAAATGTTTGGAAAGCTGCAGAATTTCGATACATAATTATATTCATTTTATGAATATGTATATATGTATAAACATGTATATTTTTAATCATTCAAGTAATTTAAGTAATGTTTACCTGCAAAACAAAATTCATGCATGTGTATGCTATCATTAAATAGAAGTAGAGTAACACATAATCTACAAATTAAAAAAGTATTTGGCATTCTTCGATGTATGATCAGTAATGCAATGAGTTTTGGTATATGCATGTAGTAAACATATCTTTTATTATGATATAGATTCCTAAGCTTTAGTCATGCAGAGTTAATGTAAAATGTGTATGTGTGAACCACTTAAAGGCTCACATAGTGTGACATTTTAAGTTGAATAATTTTTTTAGTTCTCTCAAAATATAGCCAAAATGTAAATGCACAAATTCCAAATGTGTACTTATTGTACTAACTATATTCACTGCTATATGAAACTTTCCCAGAACTTAGAAAGGTTGAAAAATATCAAAGTGAGTATGTAATTATAGTAGGTATCTGCTTTCTGTCTCATGTTGAATGATTGTAACTATATATATATAATACTAACAATCTAGGCTTAGATGATTCCCATCTTGTGAGAACTCTTACTTATGAGGTATTCTGAGTAAAGTTGATCTTACTAGTTGGCTTTACTCTTTTGCTAGCTTGCCTAGTATTTCACTGCCAAATTCCATTCAGTATTCTAGGTATGAACCTTTTTGGGTGTAAATTTTGTGAAAGAGATGAAGATGGCATGGTGCAGTGTGATCGGAAGAACTTTGATTCCCTTCTTTGGGCTATAGTGACTGTGTTTCAGGTACATAAGTTTCTCATTTCTTGAAATGTACATGTACTAAAACTTTGATGTGGTGGTAGTAGTAGTAGTAGAAGAGTCATAAGGGGAAGCAGCCCTACACACGGTCTATACGCTATTGTTTTTCTATTGCACAATGTAGGGGATGCTAGTCTGTAGGGTTTTTTTTTTCCATCTTGTTTGAATATTACCCCTGTTCTTGCAACAGTTGTTTTTACAGTATGTCGTTGTAATATGCTCTTAAAGCAATAGTAAGAAAGTAACACAAAAACTTTCCAAGGAGAAGTTATTAAGAGAATGATTACAAATAAGTCATTTTTAATTTGTTTTTATTTCCAGTTCATTAATAGAACTCCAGTCTGTTTCTTTCAGAAAGAAATGTAACTGCATGAAGTACAATCTATGTTCGATACTTTAACTTAAAGTATATGTGTATGTTTTTTTTTTATGTGTTAGTAGTGTAGATCTAAAGCAAATGTAGCTTTTAGTTCGTACGATTTTGGGTACTTTGTTTCCAGCTGTTTGGGCATGCATTTATTTGGTGGTAAGTTCTGCCACCGAGCTGATGGTGGGGGGCCTTGCTCGTGTGTGGAGCTGCTTAACCCTAATGTCACCTGTGTTTGTCATCGTAATCACTTCAACAACTTTTTATGGGCCACTGTTACAGCTTTTCAGGTAAGCAAAATTACACTTGTTTTCATAAACAGTCTGTTGATTAAGAAATTAACTGGGAACAATTGTATTAAAATTGTACAGAAGATATGAAAGAGATGGAGGTATTTTATGTATTATCACCTACGTATTGCGGGGCGTTATAATGTGTTGGTCAATCCCACTATTCGTTGGTAAAAGTGTAGCCCAAGAGTTGGCGGTGGGTGGTGATGACTAGCTGCCTTCCCTCTAGTCTTACACTGCTACATTAGGGACAGCTAGCGCGGATAGCCCTCGTGTAGCTTTGTGCTTAATTTCAAGCCCCCCAGTGGCACAGTGGCATGTCTGCGGACTTACAATGCTAGAAACAGGTTTTGATACCCGTGGTGGGCAGAGCACAGATAGCCCATTGTGTAGCTTTGTGCATAACTACAAACAAACCTGAAGATGAAAGGCGGAAGACTTTCAAAAT
>NW_013670065.1:23909-27656 GCF_000517525.1 Limulus polyphemus | reverse complement strand
TAAATCATGTGAAAATAAAATAAATACAGCTCATTTTGCTGTTTCTTACCTTGGCAAGAAACGTTACCCCAGTTGCTTCAATCTATCAAACTGTAAAATAGACACCAGCTGATGACTGAAGGTGTAACTCGGAAGGACCTGTATTCCTTCCAAAGTGAAGGTATCGCCATTCTTATCCCATTGTGCCGTTTAAACTAGGGTTAAGCACCTACTCTTATATACCATCTAGGCATGGGATGGATTTAACCTTTAAACTTAACAGTTCATTTGCAAAATGTATTAAGTGTAGCCGATAATTTTTGGGAATTATTTTTGACAAGAATATATATAACATATTTTTAGTAACTAAATGTGGTTTTATTTTATGTAGAACTGATTCGTTTTTACCAATAGCTTAAAATAAGATAAACTAATTTTCTCCCTCATCAGAAAATGAGTCGACAAAACCTTTTTGGCAATAGATTAATGAAAACAATATGTTTATCCTCATACTTTTAAACTCAACAAATTTGTAATCTGTAGTTGTCATTGTTCAGTCATAGTTTGGAAAGAAGTACCATCTCAAGGTCTGAAGTGACTCCAACATATAACTATGTCTGATAAATATACACCATCTTTCCAGCATATAAAAAAAGTGGTATACGATAGTGAAATAAATTAATATTTACTGCCAGGTTAAAAAAAGCAGTTTGCAGTTGCTATAAATTTGGGATCCAAATGGTCCCACTGATAACCTATGAGGTTGGGGTCCAAATGAGCCCATTGATGAACTGAGAGGAGGGGAGGTTCCATATGGTCCCATTGAAAACCTATGAGGTTGTGGTCCAAATGAGCCTACTAATGACCTGAGGGGGGGGGGAGGCTGGAATTTAAATAGGCTTACTGAAGAACTGAGTGGGGGAAGTAATAAAAGGAATGTTGTTTTGTAGTTTTTGACTAAATACCAAATATTTAACAATATAGTGTTTTTCTTCATACAAAAAAATGTAGCTTCAAGTACACAAGTATAAAATTCAGCCATAAATAAGACAAATTTAGAAGCCAGTTATTCCTCTGTTTTATTTGTAACCTGATTTTTTGCTCATCATATAATTTTTGTAGACATTTTAAAGCAAGAATTAACTTATATAATCTTTCTTCTTCACTTATAGAAAGTCCAGTTTACCTAAAGTTTACGTGTAGCGATGTTGAATGTGCTATGTCTTTTTGCATTTGTAATTAAATATTAGTGCACATTATCTTAAATTGCCAGTTTCTGGGAGCAAACCTATTTTAAGTACATATGGTATGTTTTATTTTTTGAACTACAATTGAATTTGTGTGAAAGTCAGTGAAATACAAATACGTTTTAATGATTATGTTCATTGAAATAAATTTAAAACATACATTACATCTGTGCTGTATTGTTGTGTTGTACAAGTAGCCAACCTAGTCAGATACAATACTTTAAAAAATATATTTTTACTTTAATACTAGACTAAATTGTACAGCATGGTCTTCATGTGCTTCATAAAAAAAAATGTGAACTTTCAGATTCTTACTCAAGAAGATTGGAATGTCGTCCTTTTTAATGGCATGGAAAAAACTTCTCATTGGGCTGCCCTGTATTTTGTGGCTTTGATGACATTTGGAAACTATGTCCTCTTCAATCTTCTTGTAGCAATTTTGGTCGAAGGATTTTCTACTGAAGTAAGTTCCTAATCATTTGATTTTTACAGGCTATACATCTTTTCTTGTATATACAGGAGTAAGATCTTTACTTTCAGTAAAGATTGTTAACTTTATTTTAATAATAGACTGTTTAAGAAGATAAAAACATACCTCCATAGCAAGTTCATTAACTGAAGACATTTTTAAACATTTGAGTAGAAAGAGTGTGATATATGGTTGTGAGTTTTGACCATAAAATTTTTATATTAATTTACTGTGTAGCAATTACTTAGTCTTTCAAGAAATCCCACAATAAGTCATTTAAGGTGAGTTAAAAAAATCTGTTGTAGTTGAAAAAACTAGTAAAGAATATTTTTGATGAAAGTTTATTTTTCAAACTTTTTGAGCAGGTATTCTGCATGTTGTTAGTAACAACCTTGTAAAGTGAATATATGAAAGTCATAAATTTGTACCAGTCCTCTGGCTTAGACAAAATTTACATACCACAGTAATTTTTCTACAAAGTTTATACTTAGACCTGTTTATCTGTCATGTCCTACTGGATTGAGGTCATACACATTTCAAGGACAGTAAAGAAACTTGTACAAGTTAGTATGAGTTGGGAGTTTATCGCTCTTGACTATGTATAATGGGAATGATCATTGATGTAAGTAATTTAAGGCTTGTGAGATCCCACACTTGGACTACAGTAGAATTTAACAGTGGTGTTATTATTATTCTTTCTTTGTGTTGTGAGTGTATGCTCCAACAACCAGTTTCAATTAGTAATAAATAAAAAAGTTGACTAATAATAAGTAAAACCCAACGTACTTTTATCTGTAAATAAATATTTTGTTCATTTTTGCAAGGTTCTTTTTTCCTTTGCCCTCGCCCCCCAGTGGCACAGCGATATGTCTGTGGACTTACAACACTAGAAACCAGGTTTCGATACCCGTGGTGGGCAGAGCACGGATAGCCCTTGTGTAGCTTTGTGCATAATTAAAAAAACAAACAAACAAACCCTTTGCCCTCTTGAGTTAATTTTGATATATGCATGCATAACATCTCTGCAACTTTATTTGTTGCATATACTTATATATTGGACACCAGTTTACTTGAATACCATAGTTCTACAACAACACATCATTTACCTGTTCTATGATTATTTTATGATGTTTAAGGTTACCTTTGTTTAGAAGTCCATCAGAAAAGGAGGTGTTAACCTGCAGGTATTAAGTGATGATATCCTGTATTAAGATGCAATATGATTGTGTCGAGAAACATGAGATGAAATTCACACTCTATGCTGTAACGTAGACTTAGAATGAAGAGGTACACAATAATATAAACGGTATCGTGCATACATACATTTTATTAACTGTAACCAAAACACATATAAACATTTAATATAAATATTACAAGTTGAATAGTTAATTTTAAGCTCAAAAGTTACTAATATCTTTAAATGTTAGGGAGTCTTGTATACAGTAACAGATTTGTAATACAGAACATTACTGTTACATGCACTTTTTGCATCAAAATTATTTTTTTACCAGCTGTGTTATAAATATAAAAGATACATGAACATTTGCATATACATTAACAGGAATAAATGTTTTGTATGTAAAAATACCTTCAATTATTAAAGGATCTTGGACCTTGGCAGCATCTGTACTGGAAATTCCAGCAGCTGCAAGTTAAGGTTATGTGAGATCATATCAAAGTCTGTTAATCTCTATCTCTTATATTTTCTCTCATTGTTTGACTCCTTTTTTCTAAAAATTATTTAACACTTTTTTACCATGATTGGGTTTTTTTTTGAGAAAGGAAAAAGATTATCAGCCAAAGTTACTCCATAACAACTCAAGCTCAGCTGGAACATGTGTCACTTACAAGATTTAATACAGATGTTTGTGTTGTTGTTTTTTTAATAATATTTTATTTCTGTTCCCTTCTGCCAGTTCTACCTACATCACAATTTTTGACAGTAAGTACCATACAATTAAAGTCATGTACATCTTGTTCCTCTTTAAATTTTTTGCATATTTATTTGGTTTCAGATTTTTTGATTTAATCTAAATGAAATCATAATGATGA
>NW_013670065.1:20849-22909 GCF_000517525.1 Limulus polyphemus | reverse complement strand
GGAACTCTTATTTGTAAGTGTATAAAAAGATTTTACAAACTCTTTTATTATCATTTATTTATAACAAGTAAATAAATATAAACGCACATACATTTAAGCATAAATACCGGTTTTGTATCTTTAAGGATACTCTTCAGTTTCTAAAATAGATGTTCTCTGATGAGACCTACTTAACAATAAAAAAAATATTCCTGCATTTTCTTACCTTAACATTTATGTATGTTTTAAACTCCCTCTGTATTAGTCACACAGAGTAAACATAATTGTGTGTGAAACTGTGGTATTAATCACACAGTATACAGGTAATTATGTGTGAAATTATGGTATTGGTCATACAGTGTACACGTAATTGTGTGTAATATTATGGTATTGGTCATACAATATACACATAATTGTGTGTGAAGCTGTGGTATTGGTCATACAATGTATACATAATTGTGTGAAACTATGATATTGGTCATACAGTGTACATGTAATTGTGTGTGAAACTATGATATTGGTCATACAGTGTACATGTAATTGTGTGTGAAACTATGGTATTGGTCATACAATGTACATGTAATTGTGTGTGAAACTATGATATTGGTCATACAATGTACATGTAATTGTGTGTGAAGCTGTGGTATTGGTCATACAATGTATACATAATTGTGTGAAACTATGATATTGGTCATACAGTGTACATGTAATTGTGTGTGAAACTATGGTATTGGTCATACAGTGTACATGTAATTGTGTGTGAAACTATGGTATTGGTCATACAGTGTACATGTAATTGTGTGTGAATCTGCACTACTTATCATCTTAAGTTACAAACATAAAATAATAATATTTTTCTAAATTATTGTAGATTCTCACATGCATCAGGTTAGCCCATAATAAATTACCTTTTTTTGTTGATTACCCATTTTCACACCACATACATACCAATTTGGTAATGTGTCTAGTAAATTCATTGACTTCAATAAATTCTGATTGAGGTGTTTAAGATTTTTAAGGGAACTAATAGTTTTGGTGCATCATTTTTTTTCTGTACTTAATAGTTAGAATGGTAGGACTAGGGGACACAAATATAAATTTTGAGAGAGAAGGAGTCATCTTCAGCTAAGACAGCTGTATTCTTCTGACAGGGTGATTGGCCTTTGGAATGGATTGCCTACTGATGTGCTTATTAAATATTTGTATCATAAGTGGTGGCTTTGAGTATTTTATTTTTATTTTAGAGTTTAATATAGTAGATGGAATGACCTAGGTGGAACAAGGTCCCTTGTTCGTAACATAAATATAGATTTAAGTGTTTGGGGTAATTTACTAGGCATATTGATAAACATTAACCTGTTGTTTTGATTGTAATATCCACAAGTGAGTCTGTTGATTTAATTTTCACTCGTTTTTAACATTCTCTACAAGATTAACACTCAATTATTTTTAGCTTTTTTTGATAAACACATGCATCACGAAATTTTTTTTTTACATCTAGTGTAGAGTATTTACCTCACCTTCGAAATATTAATATTGTTTACGTTGACTTTTTTTTTGTGCAGAGACAAGAATGTTGTCTAATCCACCAGTGTTTGATGTCACAAAATCCGAAAAGTTTGATCCCATGCCTAGTGAGCTGTTATGCTTTCCACCAATTATCACCCACACCGCGGCTACACCACAAGGTTCACCAAATACTACTTTGGAACCATTAGTGCGAGATTTAAATAATAAATATTCTCAATTTACAGCTCTTAACATCAGCAGCTCCTCAATTGACTCAATTGATAAATCTCCAGTAAGTATTTGTTTTTCAGTTACAGATATAGGTCCATATATATGTAACACATATATACATGTGTTTTTAAAGATTGTAAGAACATCTTTAACAAAAACATTTCATTAAAGAAGTGTATAAGTTTATATTATTTCTAATTTTAATATCCATCTCCTTTTTCATCTTTGTACAATAATTCTGAGATTTAAACTATTTATAAATTTCACTTCTTCATATTTAGAGACCACAGGTTGTCTAACCCTAAGATTGTCACATATCCTCCCTTATTTTTATGCTATAT
>NW_013670065.1:0-19849 GCF_000517525.1 Limulus polyphemus | reverse complement strand
TATTTAGAGACCACAGGTTGTCTAACCCTAAGATTGTCACATATCCTCCCTTATTTTTATGCATATTGCATTTTTCATATCTGTTCAGTAACCCTAATAATCAAAATATTTATAACCTCTCTTCTTCATATTTCGAGACCACGGGTTTTTCTCATACTTCCTTTCATTTTATGCGTTTCACCTTTTTCATATCTACTCAGCAATTGTAGTAATTAAACTGTTTATAAATTATCTTTTCATACTTACAGACTCCAAGTTTGTCACACCTTCCTAATAATTACAATAAAAACAGCATGACTTTGGCTGTGCCATCTGGTGAAGTTAGTGGACATTTGGCAGGCTCTGACCAAAGGGGTCGTAATTCTCCTGCTCCTCCGCTTCGTCGTAATAGCCTGTCTCCCTCTGTTCTCAGTAGAAATGTAAGGGCTCATACTTGGAACTTTCTAGAGAATTTTGTAAATAATTAACAGATATTGCACACACACACACCTTGATACTGATAAGACTAAAATAAAAAAGAAATTTCATTTAAATGCCTGAATTTTCTTTAATTTTTCCAAACAAAGAATAAAACCTACATAACAAAAAGACATCGTTATTACTGTGATCATAGAGTCTGCTTACAATCATAGAATGTTTGATATTATATTTATATGTATATATATATTCAAAAGGATTGTTTTATACTTGCTGCTGAATAGTACATACAATAAATGTTTTTCTGTGTTTAATGTTATTAACTAGAAATTCTGTTTTAAATCATATATAATGAAAAAAAACTCGATCATTACAGTTTTTTCATTGCTTTAATAAACTTTTTCAAGATTGTCTGGAACCTCATAAATTTTCTCTTTTCTTTAGATAAAATTAAATATTTCAAACCACAAATAGGGTACTTACATGTACATTAGCAAGTTGTATGTCAAGCTAAATGATAAATGTTGACATTTGGTAATTTTTCTTTATCTCGGTATGCCTTCATCATTAAAACGAACGGTATTTAAAAAATGCCTTAGTTTTAAATGTGTATTAAAGTCTGTATTAAAGCTTTGATTTATAGCCAAACTCTGTGAATTTAGGATAAAATCCATTACTAAATGTATTCATGATATTTCTTATATATATACAATATTTCTAAGTGAATGTTTTTTGGGAGTATGTTTTAGAACTTCAAAATATTTATGGGTATATATATATATATCAGTACTTCTAAGTGAATGTTTTTTTGGGAGTATGTTTTAGAACTTCAAAATATTTCTGGGTATACATATATATATATATATATGTATTGTTTATTTACTAAAATTTTGTTTTTGTTCAAAAAGCTGCAAGTCCTGTTTAGGAGTTTACTATTGAAAATAATAATAAAAATGAATTCAATATAAGGTGTTTCATAGATATCATACAAATTTTCAATTTCTCAAGGAATCCATGTCTCGTTCACCAACACTTAATAGTAATGCTGGATCATTAAAGCTGCGTAGACGAGGTAGCATGTGCAGTTGGAGAGCTTGGCAGAAATGGAAGAAAGACAAGGAAAACTTGGTTAATTCTGACAGTGGCTCAGTGACCGATGGGGAAGAAATGTTGTTGAACAACAAAACCATAGTTTGTCATAATAAGTAAGAATTTATACAAGTTTTGTTGATGTAACTTGGTTCTTTCCTGCCCAGTGCAATATCTGTAACTTAAAACATAAAACATGATAACTATTCAAACTTAAGATAGATTTTTGGGGTTAAATTTGCAATTTATATTGCAATGAAAAAGAAAACTATGTGACTTAGCTGTCTACTATGATATTACATAATATACTCTTGACTTTAAAGCTAGGATTGTATTAGTAATAATACAACTAAAGGCTTAATGTGCTAATCCCACTTTGTTGAAAGTCCTTTTTGCAATAAAATACCTTGTGTATCATTAAAACTTCTATAAGTAAATAGTATTTATCTTACTATTTTTTTATTTGCAAAAGTACTCCTTTTAGAACCTATATTCTGTTGTTTCACAAAAGACTCCTTGCTAATCTCTTAGCTCATGCTGCGGGCAAAGTTCACTCTAAGACTATACTTTCAAAAAAATACTAGTACATGCCAGAATACTAGCACTAAGAGCTTAAAATTAAGAAATAAAAGAAATAAAAGGAGCATGCTTGAGGGAAACTTGTATGGAACATGGAATATAAATTATGCTTTCAGATGATATATAATAGGATTTTATTAACTTTAGAAGTTTAGAAATTTTCAGACAGAAAGTGCATTTCAGCTTTTTTAAAGCCACCATCTTCAAAAATTTATTGTTTTCAAATTATTTGAATTAGAAATAAATATGTAAAAAGACCCAAATTTGCAACTGTGTTTTGTACGTTGACAAGTGGGAAGTTGAAATATTCATGTTCTACAAATGAAAATTGCAACTGGACAGAAGCAAAAATTAAAATTAGGATAACAAGTTTTACTTCTTTTTTTTTCTTAGTTAATCCAAAACAAATGTGAGTGAAATTTATATCATTATAAATATGAATATTTCAGTTACAATTTTGTTGATGATACGAGGGGTAAGATTAGTTAAAAGTTTTTAAAATATAATTATATCGTTAACCTACACAGATTTAGCTGGAAGTAGCATCGAGAAAATAGATCTATGTGTTGCATAGTTGATTAATTTAAGTTATTAAGCTACAAAAATATTTTGTTATCAAATGTTGGAAAAACAAATTCTTATTTAAAGTGTTTGAATAAACAAATTTAGAATTCCTGTACCATTTATACTTGCAGTCTTGACAGTAAATTACGTTTATTTGTTTCCAATTGTTTAGGAAATATTGATGAAATTATTTGAAACATTTACACTTAATCAATATGAATCTTTAGAGCTTTCGTTTATACGTTGTAAAAGTTCTTATGAAATGTATATTGATGCCTTTTTTTTATCCCTTGAGATTTTAACTACAGTTTAATCTACATTTGTATTTATCTGTTTACATATTTTAAAATAAAGACACAAATGTTATTATAATTTTTTTAAATTATTACTTTGTTGCTTATTGGATAATCTGATTTTTCAGTCCTGCAGTTGATCACGCCCATTGTAATGGAGGACTCCCAACTATAAGCAACACCCCAAATAACAAACGACCATTGTTATCGAAACAAAATAGCATCAGTAGCCATAAAACACTCACTCCACAAAACTCTTTAAACAGTCATTCTTCTCCGTCCCCAAGCGGAGTTCATCTGGAGGCCCTCTACAGTCACATTCCTTGCAGTCGTCAGGCTTCTGTTAACACAAGTGTGGTAAGTCACAACACACTGAGTCCTCAGCAATCCCTGAACAGCCACAGTTTCATTCCCAGTAGACAAAACTCCCTTACAGGTTCCTCACTAAAGGATGACTTTAAATCCAACAATCTTGGTGAAATACCATCAGTGAAAATTGTGAATGGAAGCCATCAAATTGACAAGCATTTCAGTGGAAAGGTAAAGCAGTTTATTATTTTATACAGTGTTTCATGGCATGGGCACATATTCTTCATTTTCAGGACAACTGGTTTGACTGAAAAATACTTAAAGGAATACTTAATGTATTCAGTGTGACTGACCGTGCATGCATTCTGATAACACCAAATTATTCTGAAAAAAGTCAGTTAATTAAAAAATAAAAAATAGAAGTAGATTCATAGTAGCCTAAAGCTAATGAAGAATTCTCAAGAATTCCCTGAAACTTAAAAACTATTACAGCACTTTTAGCCATTTGTGAATTTGTTTGGTCGGCTGTTTGTTGTACTATATATTTTTGATCAAATAACTTTGACTTAGTTAGTTTTATGTGTAATAAAAATGGGACATTCATTTCTGTCATGCAAAGAATAAACACTTAAAATTTAGACAAATTTCCAGTGTGTGACAACCCTGTCTGTAGGCCTCTGTCTTTGTTTGTTTCTGTGTTGAAAAGTCTTACTCGCAAGTTAGAGCATAATAATATAAACATGAGATAAACATGCTTCATAGTCGTGTATAATAGTGCCTTGTTCATTCAGTCTCTTTGCTGAGCAGAGGCTTAGGCAAAAATACAGCGTTATTAAAAATCTTGACGTGTTTTAAGATTATGTTTTTTTAAGAACAAAGTATTTTTGTAATGATTGAATACTATTACAAAGTTTATTTGTATTCATTTTTGTGTTCATATTTATAGCTACGTTATTCACTTTAAAGTTATCAGTCAGTGCATGTGTACATATAAATGTATATGGTTTCTGCAATCAAGTTTTGAAAAGTTGATACAAATGAAACAAAACAAGTTTTCTGTAATGTTGATAACACTGATGTCAATATTTAATTTACAAGAAAGATACTAAAGACACTAATTGTTGTATTTCATAAAGTCAGGATATTTATGTGATCAATTGTACACATTGAACTTTGTAGTTAGACTGATTCAGTTATCATACAGTTACAGATTAGTTTGAAGAAAGGTTTGTTGTAATGTTACTTGTAGTTTCACTTTCCTGTGTTAGGAGTTTGCTGTGGTCCATGTATATTGATGTTAGTTTTTCATAATGTTACTTGTAGTTTCACTTTCCTATTTTAGGAGTTTGCTGTGGTCCATGTATATTGATGTTAGTTTTTCATAATGTTACTTGTAGTTTCACTTTCCTATATTAGGAGTTTGCTGTGGTCCTTGTATATAGATGTTAGTTTTTCATAATGGTACTTGTAGTATCACTTTCCTGTGTTAGGAGTTTGCTGTGATCCACATATATTGGTTTTAGTTTTTCATAATGTTATTGTAGTTTCACTTTCATGTATTAGGAGTTGGCTGTGGTCCATGTATATTGATGCTAGTTTTTCATAATGTTATTGTAGTTTCACTTTCCTATATTAGGAGTTTGCTGTGGTTCACATATATTGGTGTTAGTTTTTCATAATGTTATTGTAGTTTCACTTTCCTATATTAGGAGTTTGCTGTGGTCCATGTATATTGATGTTAGTTTTTCATAATGTTATTGTAGTTTCACTTTCCTGTATTAGGAGTTTGCTGTGGTCCATGTATATTGATGTTAGTTTTTCATAATGTTATTGTAGTTTCACTTTCCTATATTAGGAGTTTCTGTGGTTTGCTAAAAACTAACATCAATATACAGCCAGTTAAATTTCTAGGATTATTGCTAAATAAACGTAAGTTAGTTTTATCAGATTAAGTGTTGTTGTTTTATTTTCAACATAAATTTCAAGACTAGTATAAATGTAAAAGTTTCTTGCCTTTTTATCTTATCTAGAGAGGAAAATACAAATCAGTAAATAAATTACAAAGGATATAAAATATATATGAGTCAGATTAATTTTGAAACACAACTAATTAAAATCTGAACAGCTGAGGTAGGTAGGTTCTTCTTCAACTGAAATTATTCAAAACTATTACAGTCTGTCATATTTTAACATCAACAGAAGCGTGTTCCACAACTGGGAAGGACCAGAATTTGGGATTTGGATATTTTATAACACACTAAAGTTACATTGGATAATTTGCTCAAACATTAACAAAAAGTTCTCAGAGAATTAAAAGAAATAACGGATAATAAAAATTACCTTCAGATATAGGAAAGTGTTTAGTCCTAGCTGATGCAAAAACTTTTACAGCATTCTTTACCTTTGGATGTAAGCCATTAATTAAGGGCATTGATTTACCTGTCTTCTATAGCTTAACGAAGTTAGTCGAGGGTTGAAATTTTGTTTGAAAGCAACTGTTTTTTACATATATTTACAGACAACTCATGGTGTAGCCCTGAGATCACCTGTATCAGTCTCAGTTACAAATTTGGTTATGGAACATCTAGAAATTTCTTTTATTAACCTTTACCAAGTCCAATTCAGTTTTGTCGTAGATACATCAATGAAATTTTGTGTGTTTTCATAAGAAAGTATCTCAGTTTTTCTAGCATATTTAAATAATAACAATTAATTTATTCATCTTATTTTAGAAAGAGAACAAAAAAATTTTTTTTTTTTCTATTTCAGATGGTCTGTTAACTCAGACACCAAGATTTAGATGTGGTACGAGTGTTTTCCATAACTCTACCTATACAAACAAGCACTTTGATTTTCCCTATCGTGCTCCAAAACCTCAAAAACTAGAACTTGTTATTGTTTTATATTACAGAGCAAACAGTATTTGCAATGATCCTATAAATGAATTATTCTTATGCATTTCAAAAATATAAACTTTTATTTAAAACACCCAAACCAAAATCAATTTCAAGATTGGATTACTTTAACTTACACCCAAGGAGTAAGCAAAAATCTTACTAAACTTTACTCTTTATTCTTTAGCATAAGTTGGTATAAAAAAAAAGATAGAAAAAATTTGGGTCAATTTTTCAAACACGTTTTAAAGACTGTGATATTAAGTATGATGGAGAAAGTTGACAAATATTAAAAGTAAGGATTGGGGAACATAAATGTGCAGTAAAAAAATGGAAAAAATAATAAAATCTGCTCTTGCTGAATATGTACCATTACTGGAATCATTTCATTGATTAAGAAAATCGTAAAATATTGGAAGGTAGGGGTTGTTTAGAAGGATATGACATATATTGCTAGATAAAGTCCACATTTGACAAACAGAGTTACAGATGTCAAATGCTGTGACACAGATAGTAAATACTGACGTAGATGGGAATGAGTCAGACCCTTCAAAAAGATTTCCATTGGAAGTCAAAACATTAGGCTGTTATGTTTTAATTTGTTGTGCGATTTTAAATAATTACAGTTTGTTTTGGGATATTTGGATTCTGTAAATAATTGTTCATTTTACACCAGTCAATACTGAACTATTTGAATATTATTTGTATGATTTTGACACATTATTACATATGTTTTGATATTGCCTTTATTTGTTATTCATAGCTTTGTTGGCTCATCGAACCTCGGGGCTGTTTGAAAGAACGTAAAGATTATTCTCTATTTCTTTTCTCCCCAACAAACAGGTATGCACAATTGAAAATTCTATCATACAAAACTTGTCGGTAGATAGAAAACACAAACTTGACAAAACATTTGTGCAGCTTGGCCTTAACTAGCAGTAGAGTATAAAAATATACAAGTTGGATAATTAACACTGTAATATATTGTAATTGTTAGTCACAAATTGGGTATCTGCAATAATACAATAGAGCTACAAAATTGATGACAACTAGGAGGAAACAATTTATATGTAAACAATTATCATAGCTGAACAAGCAATGCTATTTTTAGTGAAGTATAAAAGACACATCCACTGACAAAAGTCAGGGCTGTAGCTTGCAATCTTATCTATCGATTTATTAAAACAAAAATATTAAGACGTATGGCTGAAACATCCTTATGTGCAACTCACTGGCTAATGAACAAACTTCTCTAAAGATGCAATAAATTCGAATAGTAAATGATTTAACTATTGAATGTTGTCCTCCATCAATTTCAACTGCATTACCTTACTACGATACTTGTTAATTTTTTTTTTTCTTCCACATTCTAGACTTCGTCAGCTTTGTGAACAAATTGCTGATAATAAGAACTTTGACTATGGAGTATTGTTTTTCATCACTCTCAACTGCATCACCTTGGCAATGGAGAGACCCAACATCCCACCAGATAGTCCCGAAAGAGAGATTTTAACAGCATCCAACTATGTCTTTACTGCCGTGTTTGCTGTGGAAATGGCAGTTAAAGTGAGTTCGTCAGGCACATTCTATGTTTCAACAGTGTAAATACTTTTACATAAGGCAATTGTCAGAGATTCGTTGTGTGTGTGTGTGTGAAATTTCAGTATTGTTGATTAATTTAGAGCATATAAATAGTTGAGTACTTGTGCTTGGTGTATGATCTATTTTTGTATCATCTGGTTATTGATTGTATCTCTTGGAGTCAACGGATAGTGTTTGTGGATCCATAAGTAAAGTATACTATATCATATTTCTTTATTTTTTCTTTCATTAACAGTACTGGTTAAGAAGTATCCAATTTTATTACTGTTTAATTTTATTTTTTATCATCATACAAGTTGATTTTCATTGTTAGTGTAACATATGTACTTAGGACTAACCTAAATATCCTAGGCTAGTCAAACTTTATGTGATACTATTGGGATTGCAGCAAGGATACTCAAATGATGAAACAATGCATTCTAGTCTTTACAAGTAAGAACTTAAGAAACTTATATTTAATTAGCTTTACTCATTTCTAGATTGATTTTTTAGTCTCACTTTTTAGATAGCTTGTTGCTCTGATCATAATTTGGTTAATATCAATTGATGTCATCTAATTATTACTAATTAAGAATGCAAGGAATAGATATAAATATGTCTAAATCGACTGTCCTGAGTGAAATTAGTTTTTATATGCATAGTATTATTAAGTATTAAAGCATAGTAGTCTTAAACAAGAGTGGGAAGTGATATTTCTGTATTACAAAGTGATAATTGTAATTTATTTTTCATTTATAAGTGAGATCTTAAGTGCTCTGTGTTGTGTTTTAATACAACACTACACATTGAACTATCTGCACTCTGGAATTTAGCTTTGTACCTCCATAAATTTACTGCTGATCCACCACTTGGGGGGAGGGGATTTAAAGATATATATTTTCACATTGACCAAATGTGTACCTTTGCTGTTATTAATATCTTTTGGCCATAATCCCAATGTATGCTACATCTTCACAAGAGTTCAAGAACACTTAATGTTTTGTTTAATTTAAACAGAACATCAAAGTTTGTAAGAATTAAGTTAACTAAGCCATAAACTGCAAATTTCTATAGATTTTTTTTTGGTATTTACCAGTTGTTTTTTTTTACTGGTGATTCCAATCTCTATCGTTTTATGATTGACAAACAGAAACAGCAGAAGAATATTTTAAAATCAGAGATTGTATAGGTATAGCTCGATGTTCTGTTGTACACATACTTGTATTTACATCTGTAAGTGTAGTCAAATGATTAACTGTTTGGTTATTTACTCAGGTAATAGCCAAAGGCCTTTGGTATGGAGAGAATGCTTATCTAAAAAGTGGATGGAATGTAATGGATGGAATCTTGGTTTCAATTTCTTTGCTGGATTTTATTTTGTCTTTTGTGGCACATGGCAGTCCTAGAATTTTTGGAATCTTGCGAGTGTTTCGGCTTCTTCGTTCACTTCGTCCATTGAGGTTGGTTTTAAATAATATAATTTGAAAATCACTGAAATTTAAATGTTTCAGAATATTAAATAGATTTTATGAGAGTTTAAATTTAGAAGTGCAAGTCGTAAAGTTGTATTCATTATTAAAAAGATAAATGAAACATGACCTATTATTGCAGAAAAATAACCATTTTTATTTAAGTCAACATTTTGATGAAGCTGTAATTGCAAAATGTTGGCTTATATAAACACAGCTACGTTTTCTGGAGTAATAGGTTATGTTTTTTGTTTTTTTTAATGATGAATATGTTTTTACTGGTTAAAACAAATAGTTTTTTCTTATTTTTATAATATTCAATACATAAATGTATTTTTGCTTAATAATATTCAGATGCGAAGTGCATTTTTAAGTATAGTGTATGCTAACTTCTTTTTGTTGCATTTATGTTTTAAATGTGTTACTTTTTTTTGGAAATGATATGATTACTGCCATTAATACTACAGTAAGTTTTAATAAAATTCAATATCTTTTTTCAGGGTGATAAACAGAGCTCCAGGACTAAAGCTAGTTGTCCAAACTCTACTATCTTCCCTTCGTCCAATTGGCAATATTGTTCTTATCTGCTGTACTTTCTTCATTATCTTTGGCATCCTGGGAGTTCAAGTAAGAATGAACAATAGCACTGCAGTACTGTAAAAACCAAATCTTTATTAAATGACGAAACAAGTCAATCACTTATGCATTACATTAGAGCTTATAATAAATAAGAATTTTGTGTGTGTGAGTGTGTATGCATTAAAAAATAGGAACTTTCTCCCTAAATTTTAGTGCTTTAACCATTAGGAGAGAATTTGATTTACTTTGGGAATGATTTAAATTAAAATGAATTTGGTGTCATAATACGTCAAAAAATTGTTAATTGACGAAAACTACAGTTACTGATAAATACTCTTGAAACTTTTTGTGTTCGATATAGCTGTTCAAAGGGAAACTTTACTACTGTGATGGACCAACTCTGAAGGATGTACATAACAAAACTCAGTGTTTAGCAGCAGATCCTCGTAATGAATGGGTGAATCGAAAGTATAATTTTGACAATCTGGGGCAGGTACAGTATGCTCTTATAATATTAAAATCTTGACAGACTTCAGAAGCTAGTACTTAATCATAGCACAAGTAATGCTTTTTCCTCCCCAAATTATGAATGAAAAAATGTTTTATCTGGCAAACACAAGAAATTTGACTGGTATAAGATGGTGTTCTCTTTATGAGTTGTTCGTATAATAATATTATTAATATATATTTATATATATTATCAAAACATAATAATCTGTGTCATTATCTTCAGTATTCATTAATTATACATATACAGTGCATGCTATACCTTTATTCAATAAAGTTTACATAGTTTATTGTGTAAAATTTCATACTGTAATTCTGTCTACAGGCTTCGTGGTTAGGGCACTCAACTAGCAATCTGAGGGTTGCAAGTTGAATTCCTCATCACTGAACATGCTTGTCCTGTATGGTTGTCAACTGGGCCAAGCACCTGGGTGTAAAAATTCTTGGCTTACAAAAATACCAGCTAGTTGGGATTAAGATCCTAAAGGATGAGAAAATATCCATCTACTAAGATCATGTTATTTACTATAAGGTCTTGTAGTAACTGCAGGGCCTTAGAATAGCTGTGCCTCTCTCATTAGATAGCTTTCTAGAATCTTGTGAATTTTCATAACTTCATCATTATTTTAAGAATGATAATGATACTGCTTTAATAAGTGTTTTTGTTTATTATTGGCTACTCATTGCTATAATGATATGTCATAAGTACAGAAGGCAAGAAATAATTTTTACACAGAAAAATAATTTTATGTTGTTTTAAATTTCATATAATTTTATTTTATTTGCTTTTACCATTAGTTACATTTCTGTTATTTTTCTGGTTGGTTTTAACTCGGGTGTAATTCCTGGTATAAACTTGAAAGCAAAGTAATGCAATTGTTACAAAAACCATTCAAGATATGAATCCCTAGGTAAATCTAAAATCCCAATGATACAGAACAGTTATGTATGTTTTATTGGATGTCAAATGAAGTCTCAGAAAAGATAAGAATGGAAAGATAGGTAAACATAAAAAAAAAGATCTCTTTTTAAGTTTTTGCAAAATACAATACCAGATTTCATAACAGTTGAATGTAGTATTATTCAAACATGAGTGTGGTATTTGTTTTTTTTTGGTTTACACTCAAATGTTTTTAAGTTTTTCAAAACACAGCACCAGATTTTGTGTTTTAATGATTTTTTTTGTTCATTTGTTTTCTATCTTCAGGCTCTTATGGCATTGTTTGTTTTGTCCTCGAAAGATGGCTGGGTTAATATTATGTATACAGGACTGGATGCTGTTGGTATAGATCAGCAGGTATGTACTTATACTAAGTGATTAGTTTACACTCAGACATTAGTATGAAACGTTTGTGATAGTTTCAAGCATAAAAGATAGTCAACAGTTACTAAGAACAAAATTTATTTCTCTATGTTAATTGCAAATGCATCATAAAGCAAAACATGGACACAGATAGCTTTAATGATTCTGTTACCATTTGTAATTATATTAATAATTTTATTTCAATTAGAAATGGAGGCTGGGTTTAACCATCTGCATTATGTATCATTTATGTAGAAAAACAAACTCAGGATATTTCACTAAAGAACACAGAGTTTGCCATATTGTAGCTCACTGTTTATCTCGTAAATGAATTGGGGACTTAAGTCCAAAAATTTTCCTCTTCACTATGGAAAAATAAACTGTCTGTCCTCTAACAAAGTATTATTTTATCACATTAGTATTCTTTAGATTACATTAATTATAAATGGATAATATATATATATATATATTACTAAAAGCAAATAATTGATCAGACATAATCCTACTGTTCGTATAATGCCATAGGAAAACGTTTTGATATTTTATAAAAACTTATTACAGAAAATTATATTTATTTTATCGAAAAGCAAGGGGGTTACATCTTTCCTGAATAGTTATTGTATCCACACATATTTTTGTGAAAACAATATGCTTTCTATATTTTATTACCTGATTAAGCAAAATCATTATCATGTTACTTGGAGTGTTATAGTTTAAAAAGAGTAAAAAATAAATGTTAATATATCTTACATGAATTGTAATGGAGATAATGTGGAATATAATTTGTGATTTTGTATTTTTTCGTGTCTTTTGTATCGTACAGTAGAATCTCGATTTACAGGCACCTTGAAACAACGGGCACTGTACCATAAAGGGCAGACTTTTTCGGTCTCTTTCTACTATTTGTAACCAAAATATGTATTGCGATAACAGGCACCTCGATATTCCGGATTAAGGGCGGTGTCTTTAGTCTCGTTCTCTATACAAGTAATCGATAAAACGAGCAGTTATCTTTGTATGCCTGTACAGTATACCACTAAATTCCAAACATCCCAGAAGGATGACCAATATTCAAACACTTGGGATGTTTATTGGATTGGATCCGAACCCTCTACCGTAATAAACGTTTTCACAGATTCAAAGTGTAGTCTTATTACGTAAGCTAATAAATTCTACATTGTGTTCTCGGAACAAGTCAGCTTATTTCTGTGTGCGTGCTTTGTTGCTCTCTAGAGTATCCTATTACGGTGTCACGTAAACAGTCTAATAACAAATGGTGATTTGTTGCTTTATTTTCAGCGGATTTCTACTTCAGTTATTGATGGAAAAATAAACAAGGGAACTAAATGTGAAATGTTTAGCAGTTCAAACTCTAAAGAGAAGTGCTTTGAAACTTTGTAACCAATAATAAAGAAAAAAGGGCACATCTAATCCACCCACCGAGACCTCCTGTTGACAACACTCCATGTCATGGCAATGTGCAACTCATGAAAACCCGTGTCCTGCATACACCAAATAAAATGGGAGACCTTAAAATTTAGTATTGTTAATATGGAACCCAGCTTTGTGTGGCTTTTTTTTATATTAAGGGCATTTGAATGCAGTCAGAAGGGTGCTTTTAATTATGAGATTTTACTATATAAGTTTATCAGTTGATGGGACATTAAAAAAAACAAGATGTAATTAAAAAAAGATGTGTTCATTGAAAATCACTTTTTTCATTATAATTATATTTTTTTTAATTTATATTTCTTAAACTTGTGATGCTTTTCTTTAATTTTATCACTTATACCTATTGTGAGCCAACCTGGTTTTTTCTTTGCAGCTACCCTTTACCTTCAATATTTAAAAACTTATCTCAAAAAATTTTCCACATCTGATCAGTGTCTCCAAATAACTCAGCTGCTCAATTCACAACAGATAATTCTTGTTACATCACTTCAAAATTTGTTTTTTTGAAATTTGTAACCAAAATATCATTATTCCTTATTTCCATATGCACCAAAACATTGATCCTAATAGATCAATAATCACTTGCATCCAGATGTTCCCCAATTTCCATCCTCTTGATCATTTCTATATTTGAAGTTAACAATAAATCTAAAATGTTAATGTTTCTAGTAGGTTCCTTGACTAACTGGTGAAGAAAGCCATCCTGAACAGTTTCCAAAAACCTTTCTCCCTCATGGTTTGACTATAACATTTCCCAATTTATATATGCCTGAAATAAAAATCACCCATAATTATGACTTTATTAACAGCTGAAAAATAAAAAAAAATTGAAAATCGCTTCTTTCAAGATCTTATGATGTTCCATGACCTCATAGTATAAAATATGTGAGATTCTTTAAAATATTGTCAATAAATATTCGTAAATGTGCTGTTTCATTCACATTGGTAGGTATTTTTCTTTTCATGCATTATCAAAGTGCCTTTCTGTGTCTAATTAAAACATATTGAAAACAAATTGCATGAAGCGTATATTAAGAAATATGCGGCTGGATTCGTTGTTGCAGTTGTTTTACACATGTGTATAACATTTACCATATGGAAGTTTTTGTATGGTAATTTAACAAACTCATGCATAATAATTTTTATTTCTGTAAATAAATCTGAATAATATGTTGTACACTGTATGCTAATTTTTAATTTCCATCTATTTTCTACAGCCCATTGAAAACTACAACGAGTGGCGACTAGTGTATTTCATATCATTCCTCCTTCTAGTTGCCTTCTTTGTTCTGAACATGTTTGTTGGTGTCGTAGTTGAAAATTTTCATCGTTGCCGAGAGGAACAAGAAAAAGAAGAGAAGGCTCGCCGAGCTGCAAAACGTGCATGGAAATTGGAAAAGAAACGGCGAAGTATGGAGAATAAACTAAATGGTCGGTAGTCTACGTTTCGACTTGAGCCTGGCTGGGCATGGCAAGGCTGAGAAATTATTTGTACTAATTTCTACTGTTTGTTTTTACCATCTTTCAAAGTAGCTAATACAGTTTCACAATTTCGTGCTAATTGCAATATTTTTCTCTTATGAAATGGAATGCTTACTTTGCATATTTAAAAAAAATTAGTTTTCAATCTCTCTCTCTCTCTCTCTATATATATATATATATAACTTACCAATATTTAAACAAAGTGTTTGCACCACGATCATAACGAAGCACTCTCTCAGCCTTGCCACATGTCTCAATAAAAAAACAACAACACCTTTTTCAGAACTTTTATTATGCTTCTTTTGTTAAATCACCCTCTTTTTCCTGGTTTTCAAACATTTCATTGCTTTTATGTTTTCAACACTTGTCTGCTTGTACTTCACTAGCAAATTTTTACATTTTATCAAAAGAAATATGATTATGTTGTTCTGTGTTCTATAATTTTTCCATAACATTCATTTTATTGATCTTTTTATTCTACTAGCTGTAGCTAATCATCACTTGTTTTACATTTTCTTACAGGAGAAGTTTGAGCTTTCTATCTGTTTGACACTAACCACACAGAAAGACTACATTTTCTACTAAAAGCCCAAAAAAAAGCCAGGCTCAGTCTTGGTGCAGTTTGAAACTTCTGGCTGGCCATTCCTCAGTCAGCTTTCTTTCTTAACTCATTTCCTTCAGTGTATTGAATTAATTATGAAAACTCCAAACCTTGAATAGAATTGAAATTTCTTTTAAAGTTTTTTTAAAGCAAGTTAATGGTGGATAATAAATGTCATTCAGATTCTAATTCATTTATTACAAAGACGGTTTATTACATATATGGATATTTTATGATTTATTTCATGTTTAATAAAATGTTTGTAAAGAAATGCAATAAAAGTGGTTTACTTCATAGTATTATTAATTTTGTATACGTGTAATCTAAGCATCCTTCTTATTATTCAAGAATTGTTTTCTTATAAAAAGTAATCAAATAAGTGTAATTTAGAGTGCATAAGTAAAGGGATAGAAATCATCGGGGGCTTCAATAATTCTTATGGAAAAGACATATCTAGGAACAAAATATATTTTTATCTGAAATATAACTTGTTTAAGTAGTTTAGAAACTAAAATATAAGTTTTGTTAGATATTTGGATGCAATGATGGAACTAAGACCGTATTGTTTTGAGATGTAATTAGTCATTTTAAAATGTATACAAATTGTAAGTTATTTCATAATCATGAAAATCTGAAAGCTTTGGCAAATCTCTTGTAGCTGAAAGTACTATACATAAATGGGGATTTTGTTGATTTAGATTGAACTGTTGTTACAGGTGATTATCGTATGTTTCAAAATCTACCAAGCCACATTTTTTGCATACTATATACTTTGTTTGTAGTTAAGGAGACATATATTGTCAATTTATGCTACATTTGTGCATACTGTGTCTCCTTAACTACAAACAATAGATTAAAGTTCATTAGAAACACTAATTAACAAATGTCAAATTTTGATTAGTCTTAAAGTTATCTTAATTATTATGTCTTAAATTAAAATCACGTAATAATAACGATTCTGTAAAATATACTGACTGAGGTAGCCAGCCAAAAGTCAGATTGTACCTAAGGTAATATACATTTAGGTAACTAAATATCTAATTACCCAAAGTTTTATGATCAGACGGTTTGTAGTGATTTTCTTTTATTGTTGTTCAGTAGATGTCTGTGTTTTCAACTTGGAATATTTTGTCTCACATATTTTATTTTTTCCTTTGTATCAACATGTTGTTTCATTGGAATTAAAAAGGGCTTAGTACATGTTGCATTGTTCTCTCAGGTTCTCTAGTTTGATCTCTGGCATGACTGGTTTTCAGATAGATCTTTAGAATGCAGTAATTTTTTTATGACTTATTGGAATGAGAAAATGAATTGAGTAGATTAGATGCTTACAGCAGAAAAATGCACCGTAGATTGCCTGATGTTACACATAACATACTCTTTTGATGCATCATCACTGCACGTTTTTGGGAGCCACTCTTTTTGTTTTGTTTTTTACTGATTTACGTGTATTTATAAGATAGTATTAGAAACATAAAGGACTAATGAGATCTGATATATATATACATATATATGTATGTGACTGCTTTCTGTACGTGCTATAATTATGATTTCCTATTTCACTGCAATTGAGACATACTTGAAACAATTTGAGAAGAATTTAATCTGTTTAATTACTGAGTTTGGCTCAGTAGTATATTTGTGTAAATACAATAGCTCAGTTCAAATATCTAATTCCATAGAGATTGTCGTTTTGCAGTAACTTGTTCTATTAGCCAGTTGAAATAAAAAAAGCAATTGTAAAAGGGCAAATTCGTTGTATTGTGGGTGATGTGAAAACATTTAACTTTTAATTAAATGTACAAATGAAAAGAAATAAAAAACATGCCTATATAGTATATCAGGTCTTTCTGTTCCTAATCTTTCACAAAATATCTTGAATTTGAGCATTAACTGTATATATATAATATAAGTAGCATGAGTGATCTGATTTTTTCAAATGCTTCACGTACTCGTTAGAATAATACTTACTGTCTAAAACTTTAACTTAATGTTGAATGTATACTCAAGTTATTTGTGCAGGTCTGCTATTTTAAGACTGTTAATATGAAAATTTTGATTTGTGTAAAAAACATTCTCTGTTACATTTCTGTACTTATAGTTTACCAGAATTCAGTTTATTAATTATTGTTCTTATTTTTAAAGACTGAGTGTTATGCATTACTTGTGTTATTCGTTGTGAATGGCTTCTTTAATGTTTAGTTTGTTCATTTTATTGCTTTCGAACTCTGACAGTTTTTATGATTTCCATATTTTAAGGTATATGGTGGTATGAGTTATTCTGTGCATATTTGTAGGAGGAAAGCTCAACAATTATTGTTTAAATTACATGTTTTTTATTTTAGAAATAAGAGAACCCCCATACTACATCAACTTCTCCAAGCCACGACTTTTCATTCATAATATTGTAACCAGCAAGTACTTTGATCTGGCAATAGCAGCTGTGATTGGTCTGAATGTAGTTACCATGGCCATGGAGTTCTATATGATGCCTGTGGTATGTTCTGGAGTTACTGATAATTTTTTATTAGCTAAAACGTTTTTTATAAAGACATACATACTATGATACTACTATATAGTTGAATGGTTTAATGTCATGCATGTTGGTTGTTTAAGAGTAATGTTAATCTGATTATTTTCCTGCTAAATTAAAATACAGTTAGTAGAGTCGTAAATACATAAAACAAATATAGAATAAATCGCATGTGGAAAAATTAGAAATTAAAAAATTGATATAGTTTCTGCAAGAAGGGTTTTTTTAAAAAAAATTCAGGTTTAAGAGCAGTGTGCCAGTTTACTAGTGAATATATAGTAATAATCATATGCCAAAATGTGTTCGAGTTAGGCCTGAGAATTATTATTATTAGGGACAGTGTTTAGTTGGTTGTTTTATTAGGTTCAGTAAAGAAAATGAATAGTTTTAAAAATCCTCATTGTGTGTTGATGATGTTACTTTCATGAAAATGTTTTATCACCATATTAATATTTCTCTGTGATATTGATCTATTATTGATTTATTGAACCATGTCGTGCACTGTACATGCACATCTGTCTATTAATATTCTTCTTTAATAGTAAAGATTTCTTTAAATATATTACTATTTTATAAAATTTTCAGTGTATTTGGTAACCCGTGATGTTCATAGACCCTTGATAAAGGCGTAAGCCGAATCGTCGGGTTCAAGTAATTGAACATTTTGTTCTGAAGTTGGTTGTCGTCTTCATTAAATAATGGTTTCTTTAAATGTTATACACATATGTACTTACACACACACACCCTTTTACTTAACAGTTTTGTGGATTTACTTCATTATCATTATTACTTGAAGAGTTATTTCTTATAATGTAGTTACTATTGTCTATTTGTTGTTTTATCTTTCTCTCATTTTTAAGTTTGTCGTGCATCTCCCATAAGTGAGGTAAAACTTGGAACCTCTCAAGCACCAACGGATCTAATGAGTTAACTCACAAGTTACTGCTAGCTAAACATATTTTCACAAGCAAATCTACCACATGTAGCTAACTTGAGTGAAATTTGTAGCATTCTCTTGAACTTTTTTTTTTTTTCCCTTCTAGGAACTTATTTATGCCCTTAAAATTTTCAACTACTTCTTCACTGCAGTATTTATTTTGGAAGCTGTCATGAAGATTGTTGCCCTTGGAGTCAGAAGATATCTCCATGATAAGTTAGTGATCCACCGTGTATTTATAGTGGTTTACATCTAGTTTAACAGTCATTAACCTCAGATCGAAGCAGGCTACCTGTACGAATTGGAACTGAAAATTAACTTAACCAACCTAACAAGAAATCTGTATATCTTATGATTAGAATTCATTGATTCATCATGTAGATACCAGTGCTCTTGGTGTTATCTTTAAATGTAATTCCAATAACATCTCAATGACTCAACCTGCTTAAGTGATTTAGAATTAACCCTAAATTCATATAGTAAGGTAACAGTATAAAATAATATTAATTTAGTAACACTTATGTGTAATACATTAATGGAAAATAATATTATAATAACTATATAACAAAAAAAATGTGTCAAGAAAAAAAATGGAATATAGCTTTCTTACAACTAATTGTTTACTTCCCTCACTTTCAATGATATTCCGTTTCTCGAAAAATTTTACTTTCACTGTGTATAAACTGATATTTGTAGAACACTGAATACTCTTTATATATATTTTAATGGAGACAATGTAACAGTGTTTTTATTTATTCATAACTTATCTTTTTTACACATGTGCTTTTAGTAACGTTTTTATTTTGAAGATTTAAGTTGTAAGTCACTCTAGTTTACAATTCATCTAGATCTGGTGTCTTTAAACCGCTCCCTGCAAAAAAACAAATTGCATGTTTGTTGTGAATGAACAGTATTACCTTATAGCTGTTTTTTAATAACAGTTTTAATTTGAACATCTAAATTGTAAGTCACTATGGTTTATAAATTGTTGAATTGTCATACACAAAGTTTTTGTATAGTGACGTTTGAGTCGTATATCACACGTCTCCGTGTAGCTCACATGGAAAACTTATTGTTCTGAAAAATTAAAATGCTTGAGCTTGTGATCAGAGTGGCGAAGAATACATTTAAAATTCTGTAAATATTTGTATGTAATTTTTTTTTAACCTCTGTTTTATTGTTAAAATATCTAAGTTATGTATATAAGGATGTGTAATCCTTATATACATCCGATACAAGTATAATACATTATTAAACAAC
>NW_013670064.1:84255-88986 GCF_000517525.1 Limulus polyphemus | reverse complement strand
TCATCTCGTAAAACTTAACTATATTTGAAAATGACTAGGTAATTATTTTCTTTATTTTTCTGAATTATTTAAACTTAAATAGTTTCTGTTGTGAAATCTTAAAATCGTTGTTTGTGCTACTGTTCACACCATCAACAAATTGAATTAGCGCCCTCGAAATGCTCAACCATCCTTTGGGCAACACAGATGAGGTTGCCATTCCTCATTGGGTCGAACTAGTCCTCGACCACCCAATAGGTGGAGCCATCAACTTCATATGTCTCATGCAGGAACTTGATTTTCAGGACGAATGTGTCTCCTGGAAGGGTTTTGAGAAGCCTTGCCACCCTCCCATCTGTCATACAAGCATCTAGGGCCATGCAACTATCCATAGCTTCGATGCCATCAGCAATCTCAACGTTGCCAATGTCAAGCAGATCTTCTGCTTCTACTCTCCACGTAGAGAAGACCGCTGTGCCGCCGTCGACTTCAAACTCATCTTTGACGTCATTCAAGATTTCAACCCAATGTTTCATCGACTGGGAGCCTCACCAGAGGAGGGGCCTGGATATCCAGGTCTATAATGTGTTGCCCCTCTGGGGCAGGGTCTGGCATTTCTGCAAGTATCTCGTCTATGATGTCATCCATTGTCGCCATGTTGCAGGGTGGATATACCCTACAGGAGACTCACTTCTAAATGGGAGTTTTGACTCCTACAAAGCGGGGGTCTGGAGTTTGGTGAGACACCGCCCCCTCTTCGGGCAGCAACTAGCATTATCTTGTGGTGAGATCTCTCTCGGAGCTTGGACATGACAGCAGGAAAGAGATTACGGGCCTGTTTCTCCTTGTAGGCTGGTTTGTGCTGAACCCGCGATGCACCACAGCCTTGGCACAGCCACGCCTAGCTCTGCGTGCCCACTCCACAATTGCGGAAGGGTTGTGGCAACACAGCGCCGTGCCGAATACATGCACAGTGCACCTTACAGTGCTCTTATACACCGGTTCTCGCATGAGGTCGGGGACCCAATCATAAGCCAACTGCACAAATTTTCACCCTTCATCGTAGATTGTATATCTAAGGTATATCCCTGCGTAGGACGTGCCTCTAAATGGTAGTTTGGCATCATGTCAACTGTAGAGCCCGGGACGGCGAGTCGTCCCGGGGCTTTCCTTGCTTTTGCCTGTTTGCTTGAGGTCAATTTTATGTACACGAACACCCGTTTGGTGTTGTTAATCTTTCATGTATGCAAACCTCTTCTGGAACCTCTAAAAATACACAATCATCAGTACCTAGATGTTGTTCTTCACTTCTTGTATTTTGTTAGATGTACATGATTGTTTAAGTTTAACACAAGTGTTATGATTTAAATAGTTTAAGTATAGTGTGAGTGTTAAATTTAGTTATTCTTACAAGCGATGGTTTATTGCAGGTTTGTTCACATAAATGTGAGAATAATATGTTGTGTAGTTCAATTGTTGCATTATTGCATTTGTTACTAGAACTTCCTAAGTTTTCACGAGTATTATTGCATCATAACATCTCGTCGTATGTTGAAAGTTCTAGGCCTCAGTCAGTCTATATATAAATGTGTGTCCAAAATGTAGTTCAAGTTAGTTAGTGAGAGATATAGTCAAACAGATCTAGACTGCATTTTGCCATAAAGTGCATATGGTGGCGATTTTTAGAGTGAAGTTATCATAAATTGTACTGCAATAACAGAGTAGAGAAGAATAATTTGTCTTGTCAAATTGTGTTCTAATGTACTGAACCTGCCTGTGTGGACTTTGACAAAAAAAAAGAGACAATCATTTAAAGCTCTGGATACAACTGTAGTAACCAACAGTTATAGTGATGATTTTAAAGTGAAATTAGCATAGATTCTATTGTAATAACATACTAGGAAAGAATAATTCGTCTTGTCAAAGTATGTTCTAAAATAACTGAACCAGCCCATGTAGACTTTGATGAAAAAGAGACAACTGTTTAATGCTCTGGATACAATTGTGATAACCTAAAGTGTAACAAACATTTGTATATACATCTGACTTGTTTTAACATATTATTTTAAAATAAGTGGCCTGTGTGTTGTTAGTTTATTGTTGAAATTTATCGCCAACAAGTCACAGACACCTAATGTGAAGAATCCGGCCATACATAAAACCTGACACATTTATTTGCATTGTCACCTTTGTCAAAGTTAAACCTCACCTTTCACTTGCAGGTCAGATTCAAAACTGACATTTATCATATTTATGAATAAAAATCCTATAACCACAGCCATTTCAAAAGGTGGACCTTACTTCTTCAGGGGCAAACTGGGAAGCGATGTACATTGTTTTGATGTAAAATATGTATTAAAAAACATCTCGTTATCAGAAGAAAGGTCCACCTTCGAAAGCGCTTGGGTTATAAGGTTTTTATTCATTTCTATCAAGACTTGTTGAACGTACGTGTTTTTCTAACATCATGAATTTATTATATTTATATATAGTTTGAAATTACTGGTATAAGAATTTTTGAAGAAAAGTAGTGTTTTTCTCAATGAAATTGCATTAGAGCAACTGATAGACAAATTGAATTTTCAGCAAAAAAGTCACTCCCACTAACCCTTCAAAAGCCATTATATCTTCATAAGTTCTTTTTTTCATAATTGTTCTACATCATTCCATTCATCCTGTATTCTGACAAATTTGCAGAAAATACAACAAAATTCTACAATTAACTGGCTCAGAGCAGTTTAGCAAATATTTTCTAGTTAAGTCAGAGATCACTTGTTAATATGTATAAAAGTTTAAATTCATGGCTGTTTATTTAAAAAAAAAACTCCTCATATTTATGTATTTAAAACACTGGGTGATACATAAAATGCTCTGAGCATCAACACATTAAAAAGAAAGCCAATACTGAAGAACAATAAATAATAAACAACAGATCACTCATACTTAACAGAAATGCAAACAATTTCAAAAGCAACCAAAATGAATTGTAACAGTACTTAGATGTTTTTATACACAGACTAATGTGAGTGTTCTTCTTTTACTGAGGTTGTAAAGATGGCCTAATGTTTTTCTTTTCTTTTCAAAAGAGTAATATATATATATATATAATAAATCAAGTGATAATGAAAATTCTATATGCATTAAAATGGAGGAGCTTTCTCAAAATGAAGGGAAACAGAAAAATTATTCATAATAATTTCTAGAAATGGTACATAAAATACACGATGCTTCGCAAAACATGTATGATGTACTTTATTTTGTTTTTATATAATTTTTGCAACAAAGCTGTTATGGTAAATAGTTAACCTGAAAACAATGAATTAAATTTTCTAATTAACTTCATCATCCTTTTGGGAAAGACTCTTTAAAGTTTTCAATAAATGTTTCAAAATTTTGGAACTTGCATACTACAATACTAGTTGCTGTTTAACTTATATTGTTTCATAATAATGAATGTTCTACCAATACTGTCCATTCTTAACATGACAATACCATCATTATATTACGCATCTGTTTTACAAGTTAAAGCAAATCATTGGCTCCCCTCCAAAGACTTTTCATAATGATTTATTATTTTATCCTAATCATAATTATCATTTTTGATGAAACATGTGCTAAACTCAATAACTTACTCCTCGTAAACAGCATGTTCATTTTTCACTCTGATATATGACAGAATTTTGCATACAATTATCTTCTCATTATACTTACATAATCATAGCTACCACATTGCTTTAATGGCTAAGTGTACAACCTAATATTACTTTTGGTATATCTGATGACAGGCAAAATACCAAACTAACATTTGAATTCAACAACAGTTTATTACTTAATGTCTTTGTTGGCACCTTTCATAAAACAGCATGTAAACTGAAGACTGTAGGACTTCTGAGATAGGCACTTCTCTTACTAAGGTGTCAGACACACAAAACCACCTGTTATAAGCTGATGTGTGGAGAGGACCTCTTCGATATGTGAGGAAGTGTCCAGAGAATACATCACCAAGGTGAACAATCACTGATTTCAGTTGATAGGTGTTTTTCTGGGCTGAATATCCACTGAAAATAAATAAAAGCACATAATTAATAAAAACTACTTTCTTCTCACTAAGTTAAAGTTGTTTGTTTATAAGTTTTGTATTACAGTTATCTGTCTTGTAAACGACTTTGGAGAGAGAGTAATCAGTGTCATTTGGTAAAAATCTGATGTATATTGTATGCAGCAGTGTCATTTAGTGAAATCTTATGTTATCAGTTTTGATTATGAGTTAGATATATAGCACAGTAAATTAAGTCTTTGGAGAGTCTTAGAGTCTCTTCAGCGAGACATTCAAGAGTCCAGTATCAGAAAACAAATTGATTGTGTAGCTTAAAACTGGATGCTGAGTCCGATTTTGTTTGGAAAAGTGAAATATTTTGTACGAGTGGCTAATAAGGCAGTTATTAAGTGATTCAGCATGGGCTCATAACCATTTTGTGCTTGTTATAATTTTCATGCTATAACTTTTAAATTAGTAAATTAATGTTAACAAAATTTGGCAGAGTATCAGTAATCATTACAATGCTTTCATACACAAAATATCAACTTTTTCTTATTCAGTCTTGAGGTTTATAATGCAATTTTTTTCTCATGTTTTTTTTCTTTCTGCAAAAAATTTTAAAATTTCACATGCAAAATTTTTATAATGTTCAGATAGTTATCAAACGTTTCTTATGAAAAAACTTTATATTTTATCTGTTATTTTCAGTAATT
>NW_013670064.1:75384-83233 GCF_000517525.1 Limulus polyphemus | reverse complement strand
AACTTAGTATTTTGACTTCACAAACATCTAATCTGAACCAGTGCTGCACTCAACATACCATGACACAAAAAAATCGATGTTTATCTGTTATTTTTAATATTTGATTTTAAATTAAGAAATTGAGTAATTTCTAGAACACAAAAATATATCATGCACTAGAATAGAATATTCCAAAACTATTATAATTTAATTGGCTTTCTAAATAGGTTAAAAATTCCATTAGCTGATCAAAGCTGAACAACAATTATCACAGAAAATAGATTTGAGACCAACTGTCTACTTATGGTTGCCAAAAATAAATAACCATAATAAAAATGTTGTAGAGGAAAGAATACTCTTTCTATTGGTTATAAACATGTCCATCAAATAATGAAACATGATATGGATAACTTTCTTGAAAGTTATGATAAAATAGGAGAGGAGGAGGAGCTTCATTGGTTGATTTGATAAATTTATTATTTTTTCAGCAAATTGAGAAGATAGAAGATTCAAATTTTATATTCTGGACTGTCATTATCTATAGTTTGTGTTCATAATTGGTTAGTCACTGTTGAAGCTAAATGGGAGAAATCAGAGCATGTGTCACCTGACAAAAGAGTGAAGACTGAGAATGTTTTAAATATATTCTTTTGAAATCAAGAAATTAAAACTGAAGTAATATTAATATTTGAATAATAAACTATGCTTTAATGCTAAGTTTACTGATATACGTTGATAATAAAGTTGTTTAATTAAATTTTGAAAGTAACTCTGTCCAATGTTGGGACACGCACACTTTACCATCCTACATGCATAGGTTTAAACTGATCAGAACAGGTTGAAAGAAGGTCATAGCATGGAAAATGGATAAAAGTCTGTAAGATAAACTAACCTAGACAAAAATATGCTTCTAAAAAAAAGGTTGACTAAAGTAAAATATCATAAATACAAAATTATGTTATCCAAAAAACATAACAAGGAATTTACAAGGAATATTACAAGGAAAATATAAACCAAATTTATCATATATATATGGAAGACACACACAGGGAAATTTCTAATAAGGGAGTATCAGGTAACACCACAAAAAAAGGGTAAACATGAAGATCCTCAAGAGTTACAGTCACGAAGAGAGTTTGAAAATTTGAAATAAATTAACTCTTTTCAATTTGACAAGATCAGACAAGTGATACATTCAAAATGTAATCAAAGAACTTTATTATCATTGTGTGTTAATAAACTTGGGATAGAAACATACCTTATAATTCGAATTTTTATACTATTGAAGTTGTACTTTCTTAATTTCAAAAAGAAATATTAAAAAACCTCAAACTTCATTTTTGTCTGTCACATGATGTATCTGAGCTGTGATTTCTTCGCTTCAGAATTTATTAACAAAAATAGGCTGTTACAATTTCCAAACAATAAGAAACACTAACTATACATAATTATAAATAATAATCTAAAATGTGACCCCCCAACCATCTTTATTTTCCTATGATATTAATATATTTGTGAAACTCCCCTCTCTGACTTTTGAAAGTGTTTGATGATCAACTCTAAATGACATACAGACATGTATATAACCCATAGAAAAAGCAGATTCTCCTCTTCATAAATTAACATTTTCCGAAATTGAAAATGTATTTTCAATAATACTTACCTTCTTTGCCCATCTAAGCATTGGTCTGATTTTTTCTTTCTTACTCCAGTCTTTTATACCCCACTTAATTGCCCTTGGGGTTATTTTGTCTCATGACTCTCTCCACCTACACCAATGCGCCCTCTATCCTGATACTGTATATAAGCACCTCATTCAGATAATGCTATCACTTTTTCAAGACTGACTCCATCCAAGTCTGTCTACCCCTGATTCTTAGTGGGGGAGGAAGGGTGGGAGAAGAGATATGTATTATTGGAAATATATTTTCAATTTAGGAAAATGTTAACTTCCAATACATACATACCTCTGCTCCAACTTATAGTTAGAATCCCACATTTAGAAGGTGGATGGGCCGGTGAGGGCAGTATCCATACAGAAAGTGTCTGCATAGATCATGGTTGTGTCAATATGAGATTGGCACTCTAATGGGAGAACCACACTACATCTAGAACAGCTATGCTTTTCACCCTGAACTTAATTCCTGTATCATGAGTGATCATCACTATAGGCCAGCCCCAACCAGATAGCCAAGGTTCCACTACTCGGGGTTGGAATTAAGGGGTCTTGATCCCTATATCCTATGTTGGACTGCAATATATAAATATACTTCTGAGTGAATTCCAGTAGCCAAAAAGTGATGCGTTCTGATACACCAGCATCACAACGAGAAGGAAAGCAACACAGAAGTGGACAAACCTTCTCCTCAACCTGAAGAAGCTCAAAAAGAATGATGGGATAGTGTATACCTTACTCAACCAAAGGAAACAGAACTCATCTGAACATTAAGCCTCACTCCCCAACAGTGAGAGCAAGGTACATTCCACTTACCCCCGGAATTATGGGGAGGATGTAGAACAACTGTGCTAAACCAAAGATCCAGAATGGGACCACTCCATGTTTGGAATTATGAGGAGATAGTGGACCCTCTTCCAGGAATAAATGTACTGAATCTATATTGATCACACAGAAGGGCTATGCACACCCCAACCGGATAGCAGAGCATCAAATCTGAATCAGTATTACAAGTAGACTCCCTCATAGGGTGGTGCTACTCCTACTGACATCTGGGAAAAACATCCAGGGACCCAGTTAGGAGGGTCTAGCATCTCTAAAGGCATTAAACCTTCAAGACTCTCATTGAACATGACCATGATCGAAACTTTATCTGACTTAGAAGTGAGAAATAGTGATCAGATGAATAGGTGAAAAGGACTTTAACCCCTTTCCAGTTTGTCAGTGTCTTGGGTAAGAAGAACTGGTCTGAGGATGTAAAGAGGATGAGAAAGTGATCTGTGGACAAACAGTGCAAATCACTCTGACCAGTGATGTCTGTAGGTCAGCAGCCACGAAAAACAAACCTTCAGGAAAAGGGGATACATGGCATATAAGAGTCATGACACAAACAAGTGTAGAGAAAGAGCCTGTACTGTACCCTTAATATAATTGTTAGGTAACTCGAATTGTCAGTTGTGATCAAGGACCCAAAGCAATTTGAGGATTCCAGAGAGTACTGAAGACTCAAAAATTATGGAGTTGCAATAATCGAACGGTAGTTAATAAGGCCACCTTAAACAGGGCAACTGTGGAAAAAAGATACAAAAATCTCTGACAGAGAGCCAGGTCAAAAATCAAGTTATGGTTGGCACTTCTGATCGAAGTAGGTTCAAACTTTTCTCAATACACGATTGCTATTATGTGTGTCATTTCCATTGATAAATGTCCAGCACAGGACTAAGCAAAGTCTGAGACAGATATGTGGTAAACTCAGAAATTAAACCCTGATGTCATGTGAATGAGTGTGTAACATCTACGGCCGAAGGTTGAGCTTCTGGATAGCTGGGTGTACCATGTCAGATCATAGCTGCCTCCACAAAGATAGCCTAAGAAGAAGTGGACACTCCAAGTTATCTGCAGAAGCAGAAACCAGGGTGTAGCTGCCAATGTGCTATCAACAGGACCCAACAGCTGATTGGAACAAATCATAGTTAGTACTTTGGGTAATATACAAAGTGGAAAGAAGGCCTAAAGTCGTAATCCCATCTTGCCCTGACAGAATGAAACCATTGCCAAAACCCAAAAACGAAGTACTAGAGATCAAATTGCCAGTAGTTGGGTGATCCAATGAGAGGCCAATCCACCAATCAGGATTGCAAATTTAGAGCCATTCTAACAGAACCTTGTGATGCAGCATTTATTCTGTCAAGAGAATCAGTTAAGATTGAGACAGTTGACTTGTTACCACAGGCATCACCTGTAGAACATGGCAAGCTAGTAGGGTGATAAGATAGGAATGGTCTCAAGAAAGAAGGTCCAAAATACAAAAACAAAGAGCCCTGGATCAAGTGCCTCTTCGATGAGAAACACGAGACACTACTACGGAAAGTGAAGCCTGATGATTTTCCCCTTTATAAGCCTGTTGATGAGCAACAAGGACTAAAATGTTGTGTAGGGAAGACTCTTCGTCTGTGCATAGACCCTGGAATTCTTAACTGTTGGTATATGCACCCCATCCTTGAAGCAAGGCATTCATGAAAATATGCAACTCTGGACAAGGTGGTGGTAGAGGAACCCATATCGTAGTAGTTTCCCGACTTAACCACCCCTCAAGATCGAAGAATGATCCCAACTAAGGAGACTGGGAAAACCAGTGAATTGATGTTTATGATCACTTGGTTGTATGAAGGATTTAAAAGGATCTCTTGTCCTCTCGTCCCAAAGGCATAAGAGAATCGAGTGATGCCCACATTCCCAGAAGAGAAAGAACCATCCATGGCATGGAAGGAGAAGAGGTGAGTAAGAGTCTGGCATATTGCTTCCATAGTGTTGAGCTAGATGGGAATCAACTGAGTCCAACTGAGAGACAAGATGAAAAACAACAACAAAAAAAAAAAACAGACTGATAACATACTGAATTGGAGCAAGGAAAGATGTCTCAGTCCTGAAAATGAAATCTGCCTTGGTCGTTTGTGAAAGTAGAATTAGGATACGATGTTCTGACAATTGACGAGATAGTGCCAGCAGTAACCAATCGTCCATGGAATGGTGTGTGTACAGTGTAATGGAATGTACGTGATGAGAAACTCATACAATATGGCAGAACCCATGTGAAGCTGATGCGAGTCCAAAGGTAAAAACCCGGAACTGCAGTACCTGACCCTTGTGCACAACAAATGCTGTTAGTGGTGGGACTTTATTATAAATTACTATTACAAAAATCAACTAGATAAAACTGATAACATTCAAGGTATCTCTGAATGATCATAACACTGGGAAACCCATTAGTGACGCTTTGTCGATAAAAAATTATAACATTACCTGTATGAGGTGCTTATATACAGTACCAGGATAGAGGGCACATTGACGAAGATGGAGAGTATCATGAGACAAATATCACCAGGCACAATTAAGTGGGCTATAAAAGACTGGAGCAAGCGAGAAAAAATCAGACCAATACCTAGATGGGCAAAGGAAGAAACTCTGGCAGTCAAGTAATAGCTATAAGTGGGAGAAGAGGTATGTATGTATGTATTGGAAATCTTATAATTTGATGTTCATTTTTCTCACCATAAGAAGTTAGTTAACAAGAATTGGTGGATTTATGATGATCAGATTTTTTAACCCATTTATAACTTCTCAAATTACCTATCTTGAGTGCCAGTATGTAACATAAAACTATATTATGTGCTGTTAACATTAGCTAATGAGTTTCCACTATAATTTATTGCTTTTGTCAGGAGTACAACAATAAAGCCATAAAATTAAAAGAAAACAGATGTGAAAAAGATTAACAGTTGAAATTGTTATGTTAAGTAACTTGGAACTTTCTGCTCAATACTGCAGTCAGTGGAGAGGAAGGTATATTACTTATTTTGTTTCATGTTTTCAACTTTTCATTTCACCATATATATTGATGATTTCTCTACAGTTAATGTTAGAGTACAGAAAATAAGAGATAAAATATAAACTTTTAATGCAAAAAATGTCATATTCATTTAGGATGTTCTGGAAGATATGTAAAATAATTATAAAAACTGTAAGATTAAAAAACAATATTTTTATTCTTGGTATGAAAATCACCTTTCACTCAGATTCACTTAATAAAGGCATTGGAAATTCACAGCTTTAAAAGAAATGTTTTATCAAAAAAATCTGTTTTTGTGTGCAACAGCTTTGTTTACTAAAAGATTGTCAAATTTTGTGTAAATTCAGAGTTATAGTTTCACAGTTCCAAGGTTGGTCAAATCGATCAACTTCCTTCTTATAATATTAATACAATATAAAAATGGGGAACGAGCAACCTACTCGCAGCTCAAGGAAACAAACTTTCAAGAAGAGAAAACTGTGCTTAAATTTGTTAAGAAGCCTAACTATGTTACTTTCAGTTAAGAATCAACAAAGGTGATTCAACCAACACACAAAGTCAATATCTGTATAGTATGCTCAAGATTAGGAAGAGTAATGATGAAAATATCAAGAATGGCTACCAGTTCATTGTAAAACAGGACAAAAGACAAGAAACTACTAGAGAGGGAAGAACCAAACAAAAGTGCTATAAGTGGAAAAACTACAGCAAACTGGTAATAAATAAAACAACATCACAAAAAACTATTATATCGCAGTAAACTGATTTAATTTTCCAGGAATAAAAACACAATATTTTACAAGGTAGCAATAAAAACACATGCAGAACAAACACCTACACAAGCCAATTGTATAATAATATTGTAATACACAAGCTATGAACAAGAAGAGAGGAATTTTAACAGAGCAGTTAACTGAGAACTTTGTATAATACACATGGTCACTTGGTAAAGAGTGGTTGAAAGCTTTAATTACTGTTAAAGAGCCAATTCATTCTATTCATAAAAGGTGTTTTAAGATATCATATATGAAGTAACAATAGAAAGCCTCAGGGGTTACAGAATGTCATGTCACAGTGTTAGCTTACTGTTATCCCAACAGTATAGTAACATATTAGAATGATTATTTCACTGACCTGCCATTTAATGATATTAAAGAGGTATCAGGATTTTTCTCTGAGTTCACATATGTTGAAGGGCTAATGTGTGTTCTGAAATAAACAAGAAAAGATTATTAGGCAACTTAAAAACTGCAGCATAAACAGAAAAATTATATTATAAGTCCTAAAACTTGTCTGGTAACAGATGTGTATTTATTACATGATCCAGAATAAAAATATTCAGAATACCATTATTTTTTTTATCAATACACATTTGGAAATATTAAGTTTCACCACTAGAACAAGTTAAAATTCTAACTTTTGTTTTTCATTTTATTAGTTATACTTACAATTCTTAAAATATTTGCATAAAACCTTAAAAATCAACAGCTAAGTCAAAACTTAAAATCATTTGCTGTACCAAATTGTGGCACAGGTTATGTGCTAAAGACTACATCATAAAACAAAACAAGCATATGAATACAACACTGAGGTGTAACACTACATTAGCGTTTCAGAAAATAAGCTGAGCTTTGCCATGTCTATTTAGCATTTGTTATGTAGCATGTAGATTTCATTAAGATTTTATTACAAAAAATTTTCTCACAATGTTTGCTATACACTTTAACCAGCAGCCACTGAAATAATTATCATATGCTATACACTTTAACCATCACTATTGAAAGTATTATCATATGCTATACACTCTAACCAGCAACCACTGAAAGTATCATATGCTATACACTTTAACCATCACTAATGAAAGTATTATCATATGCTATACACTTTAACCATCACTAATGAAAGTATTATCATATGCTATACACTTTAACCAGCAGCCACTGAAATAATTATCATATGCTATACACTTAAAGCAGCAGCCACTGAAAACATTTTCATATGCTAGACATTTTAACCATCACTATTGAAAGTATTAACATATGCTATACACTCTAACCAGCAGCCACTGAAATAATTATCATATGCTATACACTTTAACCATCACTATTGAAAGTATTATCATATGCTATACACTCTAACCAGCAACCACTGAAAGTATCATATGCTATACACTTTAACCATCACTATTGAAAGTATTAACATATGCTATACACTCTAACCATCACTAATGAAAGTATTATCATATGCTATACACTTTAACCATCATCACTGAAAGTATTATCATATGCTATACACTCTAACCATCACTAATGAGAGTATTATCATATGCTATACACTCTAACCAT
>NW_013670064.1:73670-74600 GCF_000517525.1 Limulus polyphemus | reverse complement strand
AGGATATATATATGGGCATGTCATATATACATGTATATTAATCAAACTCCATTATTAATTGACACAGCTAGGATATATATATGGGCATGTCATATATACATGTATATTAATCAAACTCCATTATTAATTGACACAGCTAGGATATATATATGGGCATGTCATATATACATGTATATTAATCAAACTCCATTATTAATTGACACAGCTAGGATATATATGGGCATGTCATATATACCTGTATATTAATCAAACTCCATTATTAATTGACACAACTAGGATATATATGGGCATGTCATATATAAATGTATATTAATCAAACTCCATTATTAATTGACACAGCTAGGATATATATATGGGCATGTCATATATAGTTTGAATGGTTGAAACAAAAATATACATTAGACATTTCAAACTAAAATACAAGTGTGATTCCCAGAACCATCCACCGACTCCAAAAATGAAAGTCAAGAAAGAATTCATAATTAACCCTCTCTGCATGGTATCCTTTACTGCACTTGTCCCACAGTTAGAAAGCCAGAAAAATTGTGATAGTTATGGTACATTGCCTGCTCGTTCATGTTATTATTGTATGTTTTTTGGTGAATTATTTAATTAAATAAAATTTATTTAGTGCACTACGACCATTAGTATAAAAAAAGTAAGGTTAAGTGTCATCGACAGTCAACAGTAGAAAAAATGGTCTGGGTAAGTACTTTGTTTCTTGTTCTTCATATGTATTCTTTCTTTATAATTATAACTAAAATGTAAAAGTAGGAATCTCTTTAGGTTATTTAAGGTTACAACCTATAGTGGCATGAATAGTAGTTAGACATGGTTCAAATGGCAATAAAACAATAAAATTTAAGCATAAATAGATGTATACTGTTACAAGCTTAAAGCTTTTTAGAATAAACAAATGTAGTTTCATGT
>NW_013670064.1:62475-73660 GCF_000517525.1 Limulus polyphemus | reverse complement strand
AGAGAAAATAGCAGATATAATATTAAGTTTTACTGCAAACAAACACTTGAAATGTATTTAGGAGGTTTAGAGATTACATAAATGAAATTTGAGATTTCTTAGATACAAAGTATTTTTAATCTTAACATGAAAATCACTTTGCACTTGGACTACTAAAAAAGAAGACAAGTCTTTTTTTAGTTTATTAGCAATACTTCACTTAAAAACTTGATTTTTTTTTATTTGAAAGACTTGTAATATTTACTGAAAGTCTACCAAATTTTGTGAAGTTACACGTACTATATTAAAATTTAGTAGTATCAAAACTATAACGATTTTTAATTAGTACAAAATGGTCACACGATCGGTCAATTCAACTGAGACCATGTAGAAAGAGTTAACTTCCTTTGAAATAATGTTGTTTGGAGAAAAGAACGAGGGGCAATACTGAATGATTCACAGGTTTGGGGATCATTATTTTTATCTTTGTGAAAGAATTCTGTTTTGTCATTAGGTAACACCTTGTTATCTTGTTAACATATTTTAATATCTAAATTATCCACAACACTTTCCAGGATTGTCTGAACAACAGAACTTTTTGTACTGTGTTTCTTCTGAAAAGCTGTTACAGAACACTTTAGTTTTACTAAGTTCAAAGGCTTCATAAACTTCAAAACCATCAAAAACAATTTGATAAATGTCACCAAGTTCAGAGAATGATGAAGGTACGAAAGCAGGCTGCAAAAGAAGACTTGTCTGAATGAGAATTGTTAGACAAAAACACTCCACCAGTTCTCTTTTTCTTTAATGTTGACTGTGTCCCTTCTGTGCTCTAATGAGATGTTTTGGTTGCACACTGCCCAAACTCACAGAATCCTCTATCAACACAAATCATAAATACTTAACAGGCCCCTCACGAGCCAGTAGGGGACATTTTTAGTGAAAAAAAACAACAACTATCCAATCCAGTTTTTCTTAATTTGAAATTTTTATTTGCTCAAAAGAAGGCATTTCCCACAACTGAAAAAAGTGATATGAAGTGGTAAGGTGACTGAAATCCATCAATGTATCATGAGCTTATCGACCAACCACAAGAAGCATGGAATCTCTGAATGACATGCAGAGATATTCTTGAACCATTTTGAACCACTTTGGTAGATATTATGCAGCAAACTGAGTACAATATTATGCCTGTAGCTGCTTTCATAGTGTTTCTGTCTGCTCATCCTACTGCTGACTATCGTGATGCTTTGACCTTCCCTACCAAATCGTTCGTATCTCAACTGAAAGCTAAACATAAAAAGGTGATAACAGAAGTATAAAAGGTTGGCAATTGTTTAATTAACGATGCTGAGAATGTGGCTTTATTGATATATACTGACTTTACTCCCAGCGGGTAGACCTTAGTACTAACTAGTATGGAGACTTGAGGATGTTGTATTTCACTTAAAATTTTATCAATTAACAAATGAAAACTTGTCTCAAAAAGATACGTCCAAAACCACCCTCTTTGGGAGTTTTTGGATTGAATTTACTTTTAATATTCAACAAATTGTAGTATAAAGACACCCCTTGGCTCCTGAGGGACGTGATAAAACACATGTAATAAGTCTCCGCATTGTTTCACTTCTTGCACCAATTTCTCATCTTGTAAACTTTGTCCTATCAATCACAAGAAAATTCTGTGGCACATTTAGGCATAGTGGAACTCTTCTAATTAAATTTATTAAAATCCAGCACACTGCTAAATCACATTGGAGGAGATCTAAACCATTAACACAAAACTTTGACAGAATAACATATAATTAATAGTTTAAAAATGGCATTTAACCTAATATTAAACAAGTAGTGTATGAATACCATATTATAAATCTGTGGGGTGAACATTACAAAAACATGTTCATCTTACAAGTTTTTGCTCCAGATGCAAGGTAAGTAGTTTCGAAAACATAAATAACAAATAAAAAAGCAGAAGTCTGCTGAAACCTTTCAACACAGAAATGGGAAAATCAGAATGTTCTTGGATCAAATCTAAAAATTAAAATAAGAAAACGGGATTCAATTAGAAGAATGTTAAAAATGAATAACTGGTTCACTACAACCATTGTTTAATGACAAAAAAAATATTTCACTCAGTAAAGTTTCTTGTAATGAAATAAATTCTGTATTTACAACAACTGTTACTTGTATTTTCCTGAAAACATGAGTATCTACATATAAGCAAAAAAATCTTAAAATTTTCTTACTTTAAGCTTTCCAAGGTTCTTCCACCAACAAGTCTAGATTTGGACTTCATATTACAACTCTGATACTTCTGACAGTAAGGGTATATGTATGAAGCCATACTAAGGAACTCTGGGAAAACTATGTGATCCCCTCTTTTTGTGGGCATCCCATCTGACAACCAGATTGTCCTCTGAAGATGGAAACATAAGCAGTCTGGAAGCTAAAAAAAGCAGTGATAAATGTTTTGAGTTTGAAAACAAAAAATAACTCTTGAAATTTAAGTAAACTACAAGGATAAAAAAGAAAATTACTTTATCGTTCACATCAAATTACCAAGATGATAAATTTCTCAAATGTGAGATAATAAGTTATATTTAACAAGGCATTGATAAAACCGTTTTCACCAACTATCACATACAAAACATAATACAACATGTTTACGATTCACAACCACAACAATAATGAATATCTCCTGTAACTGAGATTTCAACCTATTAAACTCAGTACTTCTAATAAAGGTGAGTCTCTTCACAACATAAAAATTAAAGTTTGATGTAGAAATAGGTATTGAAAAATTAAAAATAAATTTTTACATTAGAAATTAGGCACATGAGCTTACTAAAAGAAATTGTTCATTACTCGTAGGAGCCTGCCTATGATTTGAACTTTTAATTGAAAATAAAACAGAGAAAACTCTAAGAACAAATAAATCAAAATCAAATCCACAATAATAAAATTAAAAATATAGTAATTAACACAAATCACTTACATATTACTATTGAATGTTAATGAAATAAGTTTATAGACCTAATGTATGACTAAAAATATATGTTGTGGTATTCCAAGAATAAACCAAATTACCTGATTTTTATAATAAAGAAATGTTTGTAAATCTCATATTTTAAAAGATGGCCACAGTGACTTGTTTTAGATGGAGTAAAGAGACAAGACTCAATGTGAAAATGAACAGAAACAAGAACTTTATTAACTAAAGGACAGATACACGTTTCTTGATTGTTTAATTAGATAGAAATATTGTGTTAGGATTAAAATAATAAATTGATCTCAATTAAAAGTACATAAAATAAATTATATCTGAATAAGGGAAAGTGGAAATAAACTTTGGTAGGAACTGAAAGTAGTGTTGTTTGTGAAAAAATAAGTAAACACAATCTATAGGCTAAGAAGTAAACACAATCTATAAGCTAAGAAGTAAACACAATCTATAGGCTAAGAAGTAAACATTTAAGGAAGCTGAAACAAAGATGAGACTTCAGTAGCAAACCTTAACTTTTTCAAGTCAAAACAAATCTCGTTGAAAATTCCAAAACTAATAGGATCACAAGTGTCCAGAGGCATCTCTGTTTCATTTGACAGTTCTAGAAGTTATTCCTCATACAAAGGATACTATAAGATAAAATATAACCTATTCCATGAAACAGTAGGTAACCTTCTTGATGGAATCCTGCTATAAAATGTAACATTAAGTCACTACCCACAACCTTGACCAAATTTATCATTTGCAAATTTATAACTCTAGAAAACGTAGTTTTGTAAATATAATTTTACTTTAGAATTTTTATGCACCAACATGGCTTCAAAATATACAGAAACCTGCATATTAAATAGTATGAAAAATATATAATAAAAAATTCTATCAGTGGAACTGCTGATTGCCTATAGAGAGAGCTGAAAGCTGCTTTAGCAATTAACAAAATGCAGCTAAAGCAGTCAACTGATGATCACATACAAGAAGAGTTGAAAGATTAAATATTACTGAGAAACAAAAGAAATCAGCAATCCTAATGACATCCTCTGAATGAAATAATAAGTAATAAATAAAATGTAGAGGAATAATGAAACCTTCTGGTCTTTCGAATATACCATAACCTAACTGGCTATGTGGAAGAGAGTGAAATATTTTAGAGAATAACACCTATTTAAATGACAATTTTCTCGAAAAATGTAATAGTGAAATGTGGCTTACAAAAACTAAGCTAAATATCATACAAACCTGCTTGATTTTAGAATCACCTAATAACACTTCAGGATTGACTTCTTAGGAACACTGCCAATACAAAAAACAAGTATGTACATTCTTCAACTACACAGCCAGGTATACGAAACTTGAGAACTGTACATCAGTACTTTTAAGAAAGGCTCATGGAATGGAAATACTTCATACTTGAGAATTGAGGAACAACCTCCCTCACACATCAAGTTAGGTATCAATCTGAATAATAAGTTTAATTACTCAGAAAACCATTATATCTGTGGTTTCACTAACTTCACTGTTTGAAACCCTAGGGAAATGAAGGTCAACCATCTTTTGAGAGAGGTTGGAGTGTGACAAAAAGAGACCAGTAATCAGGCTTCAAAACCTACTTTTCTCAGTTCACTCACAGGACACATACATAGTGCACAAAAGTCTCAACCTCAAGGGTTAAGATACGTTGATCTTAATATGAAAGTTCAATTACATCTTCAAAGGAGAAACAGTAGCCATATATCTACCATCATCATTGGAAAATTTACGTGAAGCAGGCCATATAATTTGACCAAACACACAGTTAAAACATCAAATTAGTCAGTAAAATCTTCAAAGTTAAAAAGTTTTTCAAGAGGTTGAAAGGAAGACTGTGTGAAATCATGGAATATTGTGAAGGTAATGAGTAGAATGTGAAAAATACATATAGCTTAGTGTTCCCATAATTATATTAATAATTAACAAATTAGAGGTCTATCATATTTTGTCTTAGTTAATATTAAGCATTAATATTTTTGCATTATGGAATGGGAAAGAAACCTATAAAAATGTTTGTTTTGTAGTTAATGTTAGGTAAAGTTTAATTAAGCCTGTTTCCTTCACACACACACACACACACACACACACAAACAAGTTATTGAAAATGCTTTAAAGCATAATGATTTTTTTTCAGTAAAGAAAAACAAAACATCAAAACCCAATGATAAAACAAATTTCACAAATAATGCTAAAACAGTCACTTACTTGCTAACACTTTCTTAATTTTAAAATGTATTTCCAATAGATATTCGCTTCCACACACAAAAATGCTATTTCCCTCATATGTCTGCCTATGAGATTTGCATGTCACTAGGCTTGGGCTAGCTCCCTCTTAAATTCACGTATTTAATGTGAAATACTGTTCTGGTGCATGATAACATCATCATGTGACAATAGCCCTCCACTAACAGGAGGGCAACACAACCTCCATGTGCAGTAGCTCCCCAATGCACTTGCATTTGTGATAACTTCATTATTAGATGAGGAAATAAAAATATTGCACCAAAAGTGGGGAGGTTGGATGGGATTGTGTACAGAGGCAAGTAACTACAGGAAATACATTTTCAGATCAAGAAAATGTTAACTTCTGAAGTTATAAGTCACCTCTGTACACAGAAATGCTAAACTCCCATACTGAAATGGTGAAGGAGCCAGTGTAAAATATTACCTAGATGAATTCTCTTCAAAAATCACTCAAAGGGAAGTTCTGAGAGTGTGACGTCTAATGGCAGGAGCTCCATAGGAGCACACTCATGGGAGACTACATATTATCTAGACCAGGGTATATTCTTTGTCCAAGAAGAAAGAGAGGGAAAGGCAAAAGAGCCTTAGGCATCATGGGGATGGACGGAACGTGATCATGACCAACTGAGCACCCGCACACAAGTGGTTGGTGAGCCAATAAGTGTACTGTGGTTAGGGTTCAATCAAATCATACAATGTATTTTTACCTTGACTTTACTGGACAGACTCTGGTTGGAGGACCTGTAGCTGACCTACTATATTGAAAATGTCACAAATGCAGAATGGGCCAATAGAACAAATCATCTAAGAAAAGGAATGACAGCCCCAAGCCATCAAGATGATGAGAGAAAGTCTTCATGACACAAATGAATATAAAAGAAGCTGACACTATGTTAAAGAGAAGAAGAAGAAGGAATTGGAAGACATGAATCTAATGGACAAAACGTAGAAAACATCTGGGGAATGGGGCAATAGGGATGTGTAGGAGGGTGTCCTACACATTAGCCATTGCCAACCACAGACCAGGTTAAAAAGGCCACAGATGAGAGCAGAGGAAGGAGAAAAGGAAATGAGAAGACAAGGAAAAACAAATGGGGAGAAAGAACACGAAAAATTCTGTTGGCAGAAACTGAAACCAACAGTTGGTGAAGAGGAAGAAATGGGTACCCACATAGCCAGATGTGATAGAATATCCACTGACAAGAACAAAAATGAACCAGGATCAGGTAGTGGGATGACGAGAAAAAGAGGTATGGGAAGGATAGGGGTAGAAAGATACAGATGAGGAACAGTAACAGTAACAAAGACTGAAAGCTGTGCAACAAACTTAGTGGTTTAAAGACTTGATATTCAATAAAGAAAATGAAGAATACTTTCATAACTCTAGAGGTTTGATGTTTAATAAAGGTGTATCAAACTAATCAGACCTTAAGTAACTCAAGGGAAGATTTCACTGCCCAATATAGGGATTCACATACTGAAAAGGTAGTTCAGGTACACTGTATATACAACCGGCCTACCTTTCTAAAAATGATAATCCGGGTGACCACAAAAGAAAGTGGATTAACCCTCTCACTACCACCTTGGTCGATTTGACCTAAAGATTGACCTTTAGTGTTTCTATACTATCTTATATATATTGTGAACTGTGGTGTCTGTCTGAGCATTTGTCTGTCCCCCGTTTACAGCAGCTGTTACTGTGCTGTTGAAAATCTGCAAACACAGGTAAAGCTCAACATTCACTTTTGAAATGACAGGAGAACAGGCATGAATAATGTTTATGCTAAAATTTATTTCACAAACAAGATATTCTACACTAAATTGTTTGGAATGAATCACACAATCATTCACATTTCAAAACGTGATGTAACTTAAAGAATAAAAATGTAGACTTACCGTATGTTATTGTTGAGCACCACTTAGCATGACTGAAATGCTCAACAATTACTTTTTGAGGTGGGCGGTATAAGTAGCTCAGAGCTTTGGCTCTAAGCGAAACCAAGAGTGCAACACAATTAACCTTTTTAAAATCCATGAAATAATCTAAATTGATAGATTAACTTGAACTTTTCCCATCACTGGGGATGGGTACTTTTGGTTGTAACTTCTAATATATTTTGTATATCTTCATGTATTTCACAAGCTTTCAGTAAGCATTAAGAGTTCTTTGTAGAAAAATAAATCAGAATTTTTAATGAGGTATTTTTACTAAAACTTTCTCCATGAGTACAAAGTGATTTTCATGTTAAGATTAAAATACTTGTCATCATCTTAAAAATCACAAATTTCACTTGCATAATCTCTAAAATCTCCTAAATACATTTCACACGTTTCTTTTAGTAAACATTTATATTTTATCTGTTATTTTCTCTACTATAACTCTAAACAAGGTTGGTCAATTTGACCGATCTCGTAAACATAAAAAAAAATCGAAATGAATCTACATTACCCCTTTTTCTTTCTAGAATGACTTCAAATTGTAACATGAAACACTAAATAGCTTTAAACTTGTAAAAATATGTATCTTTTTATGCTTAAATTGTTTTGTTTTATTGCTAGTTGAACCATGTGTAATAATATTCCCAATCAGGAATTAACACAAATACTACTATTGTAGTACATCAGAATGTCCTGACAAATCATGAGTTAACACAAATACTACCTGACAAATCATGAGTTAACACAAATACTACCTGACAAATCACAAATTAATACAAATACTACTAGAAACTTGTAGTACATCGCAATGTCCTAACAAATCATGAGTTAACACAACCATTATTGCACTAACACTAATAACTTATAGTTCATCATGTGACTAAAATAGTTATGATTCCATTTAATGACAACTTTATCAATAATGGAGTGCTTGAAAGCTTGAAAAAGATGCCTAAAGACTAAGAGATTAAAACAAATATTCATTTGGTAGAAACTTTCCCAAACATGACAGTTAGCTTGCTGGGAAATTTAAAACCCCCACAAAAGATAAGCTTACATGAGGAAGTCTACTATTTCGGTTAACTATGGGGATTACATTAACTAAACTGCAATTTTATGCAAACAAAACTGCTCATAGTTTTAAATTGTCATCATTATCATCTCAAGAAATTTTGTTATTTGTTGTATATCTAAAAACATTTTAAATATTATTAGGTTCTTAAATAAATCACTAACATAATGATAAAATAAAACTGCTGGAAAGTACTGAAGAGACCAGTAAGATCATTGTACTACTTTACATCATAGTTTAGAGAATGAAATTGTCATAAACAGATATTTTCACCATGTCTGATCAGTACAAATTCATTGCTTTATTTCAGTCATTAGAGTAATCACATTATTTACAAAATCATTTTAATCCAGGAATTTAGTTCCAAATATCAGTTAAGCAAATTCATACAACATATATATTAAATATACATCCTAATGGGCTTAAATGTTACAACAAAATTATAAATTATGGTTAAAATGTGACTGGAACTATGCTATTTGAATGAAAGTAATACTTGTAGGACAAAATATCTACGATAAAGAAATGGTATGTTTCAACTGGTTTGGCCACTATACCTTTCCAATCATGAGCCTTTTGGTAAACTGTGATTTCTCTGAAGCATTGGATTTGTCTTCTAGCATTTTTTGTTTCCTCCTCAAGTTACATTCTTTACAATCAACATCCTGAATGCATTCTGTACTGATAAACTTTTGAAGACAATCTTGAATTCTTAAGTGACCCTTTAAATGCAAAACATTCACATTAACAGCAATTAAGTACATACATATTACAAATATCACGGTAACACTACTTATCAGTTTCATTATATTTCTTTGAAATTTAAAAACAAAAACAGGAAAGTGATCTATTACAGTAAATTCAAAAATAATTTAACTGTTTGTAGAGATTTCTACCATTTTTTAAGGTAATACGGTGTAGTGCTGGCTTACTTAGATAAGATACAAGTTTTATCATATAAGTATAGAAAAAATATATGTATACTTACCAAATAATTTTACCATTTTGAAAAGTTCAAAACATGTTGCAATATTACAATTCATTTTTTAGTATATTTGTGTTTTCTTGATCTTTATATTCACTATTTGTTTTTACTTCTTTTATTTCACTGGTGTACATGTGACACAATAACTGTGTTCCTAAAATCAACCTTTGGAAATTTGCCAGAATAACAAAAGTCTTCTTTATCTTACAAAAAAAAAACTTTTCTCTACGAGATTTTATTTGAAATTTCCATCATAAAGTCAACAAACAAAAGATCTATTATTTCATACCAAAATCATGAAGTGTCTAAATTTTTTATATTTTTCTTAAAAAAAAGAATTTAAATAATTTTCCAAAGATCAGGTTAAGGCTAACCCACTTTCCCAGTCAACACCACCAGCTCACTATCCCAAGTGACCACTTGTAAGAGAGAAAAAAAAAAAAAGATTTAATTCCAAGAAATTATGCTTAAAATATAATATGTAAAATTTTGAGCTTTAGTGTTTTGGTCAATGACATATACTCATGGTATGTGATTACTCAACTCATCCAAGGGTCAGTGTCTTAGTGCTTAGTCATTAAATATTTGAATATTAATGACGTAGGAAACTAATTATGAAGACATTACACTCTCATATTTATTACTCAATATATTGTAGACAAAATAAGTTAAATAACATAATATAAATGGCACATATTTTACAAAAAAGTTTAATGCTGTGTGATTTCACTTATTAATGCTTTTCCCTGGAGCTCCTCTGCTACATTAAAATAATAATGTTTTTGACTGTATTTTGTCACAATTTTTGGGATGTATATGTAAGCAAAGAAATACATAATTATTTGTGTATGAGCAACGGAACTTTCCATGGATGGGAAAATACCCAATGTTTGTGTGTATGTATTTTTTTGATGATGTTTCAGTATTTACACTGAAGCCTTCTTCAGGTGCAAAAACAAAATCCTCGGAATAGAAACCAAAATGTTGTCAAAAGAAAAACATCACAAATAGTTTCCTGTCCACGGAAGATTTACAAAACATTACCTGAACCTACTCTAAAAGAAGTAATTTCTTATTGATTTACCAGTTCTTCTGAAAGATGAGTAATGTGAATTCAAGATAAATAATATTAATAACAAACAGTTTGATGTTATAATAAATAAATAATTTGATGTTAATAAATCATAAACCTAATTCTAATGTATAGTGACTTAAATAAAATTGATAAAAAATACAGTTTACCAACATTACCCTATTGCAATGGGCATCCTTTACTGTCCATGTCACGACATTTTAGTGACTTACATTCAAAATGTTATTAATCTACTTTTTGTTTACGTTATTCCAATTAGTATAGCATAAAATCTTAGCTAATTATATACATGATAATAGTATGTAAGTTTTAAGTTCTTACATACAATGCAGAAAAAAAAAAAATCCTGAATTTCTTCTAGTGTGACACATTTTCTCTATGCATCTTCTCTTCTCTATTTTATTAACCATCCCTCCAATAAGTACGAAATCAAAAGTAAATTACTCACTGTAAAATCGTCATTGCTAAGACAAACCATAATTTTTATAGCCTTCAATCTTGTTGGGTTACAGAGCTATCAAATAGAAAATCAGATCCCTCTTGCCGAATCCATTTTTTCATGATTTGTTAAAAAATTTTCTTTTACATTTAACCATTTCCAGACAGGTCAGGGGTCAAAGGCCATGTCATCACGTTTGATGACTCGCATTCCAAATTTTATTGAACTACTACTACTTTATGAACTTATGTCATTAAGTTTGGTATCAAACTGTAGATTATAATTCAAATTTTACTATATACATTATTTAATTTCTTAATTTAAAAGTAAATATTAAAAAAAACACACCTAAACATCGATCTTTATGTGTCACGTGGTATGTTGAATGAACCACTGATTCAAAT